>NW_027439292.1:105000-198000 GCF_964188355.1 Buteo buteo
CTTGGAATACAATGCAATCCTTCTTTTTAACTTCAGTTATAAGTAAATCACACAGTTGGTTCTATCTCTTAATTCTGGCGTCTTGCACCGCGGGGCAGTACCCAATGATGTGAGCACTTGATTCGTTTTCTGCTTGACAGTGTTGACAAGATTTTATTTGCGACTCCTGTCTCCCCCTTGCCAGGAATTCCCTAGTGGGATACACGTTAGCGCTCAATTGTAGTGCCGTGAGGAGTTTTCGGTGAGGAATGCCTCTATATCGTTCGAGCCAATTATTACTGATTTTATCCTTCTCAAAGTTGGCAATGCCACGGCCCTGGGACTGTAGCTTGGTCCAATTTATAAATTCCTGTTTACGCCACTCACAAGGTTTAGGAAAGATGGTTTTGGGAGCTGGTACTTCCCATTCTGAAACAAATTCGTCATCACCCAATGCCTCAGACGTTACCCTAATCGCACTCGGGTCCCAAATAGATGGTATTTTATTTTTATCACCTCCAGCTGTTAACCACAGTTTTTCAAACTCTTTTTCGATCCCCTCTTCTTTCACTACTGATCTTATTGCATCGTCCAAGGACTGCGCAATCCTGTGTAGTCCTCGAGCTTGTATACTGGGGATCAAACACGAGAGTCTAGTGATGCCTAAACCTCCATCCTGTGTGCTGGAATACAGGATGGCATCGCAGGTACTAGGAGGTAGATGTAACCACTCCTTGACCGTAGTTCAAATCGTCAGGACAAGTGCTTCTAGGTACGTTGCTTTTACATCAGCTTGGTCTGCTAAGTAAATCAATCGCGGGATAGTATATCCCTTCAAGATGTCAACTTTCTGAAATGGTTTGAGTGGCGCTTCTCCAATCCGTTGTAACCAATCTCTTATTTTCATTAGTAGTTCGGGTTTAGATATTCCAGTCCATGGGTCTATTCTCAGTCCCGGGTATTTTTCTGAACTACCAGGTTCAATCATATTAAGTGGGGCACCGTTGATTTGCCATGGAGGACAGTCATTGATCGTATATGAGTCCTTAGTAGGCTGTATATAAAAACCATGGCATTTCTCCCCCTGAGTGCTCAGGCCAGTAAGATTGCAAAAGGCCTCGAGGATTTTGATATTCCTTTGCATTCCTTCCCATGATCCGCTTAACAATACCAGATCGTCTGCAAAAGCCATAGATGTTACACATTTTGAACCATGATGGTATCGCCTTCCTCTAACTTACACAACAGGGGGTCCACAGATAAGTTAAATAGTAAAGGTGACATTGGGTCGCCTTGTTTAACACCAATTTGAATCCCGATGGGATCCGACTGTTCATTCTTCATGGTAATGCGAGTTTTGATATTTTGATACATGTTCGTAATCAGGGTGATAATCTGATGGTTCACACCCTTTCGCTTAAGCACTGCAATAAGGTGATAATGACTTACTGTGTCGAAGGCTTTAGCCAGGTCAATGAAGACAACGCCCAAGGGTCGATGTTCCTTTTTTGCGTTCTTAATCAATAGTTGTAATAGCTTCAGATTTTCCGCACATCCCACTGATCTAATAAAGCCCTTTTGTTGCGGATTAATAGGGCATGCCTTTGCCAGTCTTGCCGTCAAGATCCTTGAGAATAACCTCAAGATAATGGATCCGATGGTAATTGGTCGCCAGTTATTGATGTCCATTTGGCGCTCCGGCAGAGATGATTTCGATATTAACACAGTCCGACATTCTTTCACCACGTCCGGTACTATGCCAGTCACCAACCATAGATTGAATACTTCCATTAACTGGGCAAAATGGGGGTCTATCTTAATGATATCCCGCAGACTTAGTCTGGTCCTGGTGCGCTGTTCTTATTCATCTCTTTGATGTTTTTAGAGATTTCTTTTGCCGTGATCATGGCTTCGAATGCCGAGTTGTCCGCCTGGCCCCTGGATCTGAACGCACCCAGGCCCTTGAATGTTCCCGGTGACTCCCATCTCGACTTGAACACGTCATGTATCTCGTCTTGTGGGATACCACGCTTCAGGGATTCCACGTCGTCCAGGATAATACCGGCCAGTTTCCCCCTATCCAGGTAGAACAGCCGCTGGAACCGTAGGAATTGCCCCCGTTTCACAGCTCTCTTCTTCATCCACCCCTTTGGTGGTTCCGAAGGTCGAGCAGTTTGGGCCACCTGACGCGGTCGACCCTGGCTGGCTTTCAACTCCAGGGACTTCTTAGAGGCAAGGCACGTGAAACAGTCTTTCATTGCCTTATCAGCAACTATTGCTGGATCTTCTTCTCCTTCGATCACCTGCTCAAACATTCCATGGAGAATGGACAATTTTCCAGATGTTACCCGCTCAGAGATTGTCTTCCGGTAATGGGACCTCAGTCCCCCCTCCACCTCTGATCCAATGCACACAAGATGTTCCCCTTCCAATTCTAGATGTTCCTTCCGACCTTGATCTTTTCCCTTCTTCACCGGGCTCTTATGAAGGTCCCGTCTTTTATCGCTTATCTGTTTTGTTGTCTTGGTCGGACTTGTTGATGTTCTTCTGCCCCTCATACTGTTTATCCAACTTTCTCAATAGTTCTACCTCATCCTCAGTCCAGCACCGACGATGTGCCCCTCTCATTGTACCTGCCTTAGGGCGTGCAGCGGTAATCCGCTCAAGGTTTCTTGTGACTGGATGGACCAAGCGCTTTTGCTGCCCCAGGCCGATTTTTGTTTCAAATGTTTTCTCACAGACCTCTGTGGTGGCTTGACCCTGGCTGGATGCCAGGTGCACACCAAAGCCACTCTATCACTCCCCCTTCTCAGCTGGACAGGGGGGAGAAAATATAACAAAACGCTCGTGGGTCAAGATAAGGACAGTTCAATAAAGTGAAAGCAAAGGTCGCGCGCAAAAGCAAAGAAAAACAAATGATGTTATTCCCTACTTCCCATCAGCAGGCGATGTCTAGCCACTTCCTGGGAAGCAGGGCTTCAGTACGTGTAGTGGTTGCTCCGGAAGACAAAAACGCCCCCCTTCTGTCTCCCTTTACTTAGCTTTTATATCTGAGCTGACGTCATATGGTATGGAATATCTGTTTGGTTAGTTTAGGTCAGCTGTCCTGGTTATGTCCCCTCCCAAGATCTTGCCCTGCCCCAGCCTGCCATTGAGGGGGGGGGCAAAAATGTTGGAGAGACAGCCTTGATGCTGTGCCAGCACTGCTCAGCAGTAGCCAAAACACTGGTGCGTTATCAACACCTTTCTAGCTACTGATGCAGAGCACAGCGCTACGAGGGCTGCTATGGGGAGTATTAACTCCATCTCAGCCGGACCCAATACACACGGACATGATGGATTCCTGTCCGGGACCTTCACCACTGGAGTACCCTCCGTTGGGAGATCGTCACGAGGTCGCAAGACCGGAGTCGATGGCAATGGAGAGATCCTGGCTGTAGCCCCGAGAGGTGAGGACTCCTCCTCCTCTTCGTTCTCTTTCTCCACCGGAGTCGGACAGATGTTCTTGTCCCTGAGACTTAAAGAGTTAGAGCCCTCATACACCTCTGGAAGTAAAGCCAGGCGGTCAGTCAAGGTGGAGGATTGCTGGCCTTCCGGACCCACCAGATCAGAGTTAACAAACTCTAATGCCCTTATTTCAAATCTTACCTCCAGCATCCCCCGTGATCTTTGGTGGAACAAGAGACCACATTGTTACGCAAGTCCAAAGGACTTGTTTGTGTGGCCACCGATACGAAAGAAATTTGCATCGACTGACCCATTTTGCCAATCCAGATAAGTAGTATAAGTCAAACAACACCCCCTCAAGTGCTGTATGATTGAGCCCAACTGTGCCCATAGGCGAGGCTTTGGGCAGCGACAAGGAATCGGTGCCAGGAATTTAGATCACCAAGTCGAATCTATTGAATGGTTGGTGAGGCCAGACGATAGGGGGGGAAGTAGCTCTAATTCCCACACTGGGGCAGAGGTTAACTTGGTTACCCCGAAGGGCATCCAGCAGGACCACGAGGAGGTGTAACCTCTGCAGCTCTGCCCAGTTAGTAACTATGATCCCGTCTTAAGAGAGTCATAGTTACTCCCGCCGTTTACCTGCACTTCACTGAATTGCTTCACTTTGACATTCAGAGCACTGGGCAGAAATCACATCGCGTCAACACCTGCCGTGGGCCTTCGCGATGCTTTGTTTTAATTAAACGGTCGTATTCCCCTGGTCCGCACCAGTTCTAAGCTGGCTGCTAGGCACCAGCTGAGGTGGGGCACTGGCCCGGGGACTCCCCCAGGGACCCTCCCCCACGGAACCGTGCGCCAACGTCGGCCACGGCCGCACGCGCGTGTGCGCGTGTGACGCGGAAACTCTCCGGCCCCCCGCCGCTGGGTGCAGACCAAAAGGGCCGGGGGGCGGCGGCGTGTGGCAATGGCGGCGGACGCCGCAGGGCCGCTGGGCAGGAGTGGTGCCAGGTAGAGGTGGGGGCGGGTGGCACCTGCCGCAGCTGGGGCGATCCACAGGAAGGGCTCGGCGTATGTCCAGAGTCACCGCCGCACGCGCACCCGGGCAGGCGGTGCGCGGCGCCTCGTCCAGCCGCGGCGCGCGCCCAGCCCCGCTTCACGCCCCAGCCCGACCGACTCAGCCCTTAGAGCCAATCCTTATCCCGAAGTTATGGATCCGGCTTGCCGACTTCCCTTACCTACATTGTTCCAACATGCCAGAGGCTGTTCACCTTGGAGACCTGCTGCGGATATGGGTATGGCCCGGCGCGAGACTTACACCCTCTCCCCTGCATTTTCACGGGCCAGCGAGAGCTCACCGGACGCCACCGGAACCGCGACGCTTTCCAAGGCGCGGGCCCCTCTCTTGGGGCGAACCCATTCCAGGGTGCCCGGCCCTTCACAAAGAAAAGAGAACTCTCCCCGGGGCTTCCGCTGGCTTCTCCGGGATCGGTTGCGTCACTGCACTCGGCGCCAGGATGGACCTGTCGATGACTGGTATATAAGAGGCAGGAGAAGGGTAAGCAGCGCACCCTCTTGCAATTGTGCTTGGTATGTTTTTGGGGTAAGTGGATGTCCTGGTTTCAGCTGGGATAGAGTTAACTGTCTTCCTAGTAGCTGGTAGAGTGCTATGTTTTGAGTTCAGTATGCGAAGAATGTTGATAAGACACTGATGTTTTCAGTTGTTGCTCAGTAGTGTTTAGACTATAGTCAAGGATTTTTCAGCTTCTCATGCCCAGCCAGCGAGAAAGCTGGAGGGGCACAAGAAGTTGGCACAGGACACAGCCAGGGCACCTGACCCAAACTGGCCAACAGGGTATTCCATACCATGCGACGTCCCATCTAGTATAGGAACTGGGAAGTGGGGGCAGGGAATCGCCGCTTGGGGACTGGCTGGGTGTCGGTCGGCGGGTGGTGAGCAATTGCCCTGCACACCATTTGTACATTCCAATCCTTTTATTACTACTGTTGTCATTTTATCAGTGTTATCATTATTAGTTTCTTCTTTTCTGTTCTATTAAACCGTTCTTATCTCAACCCAGGAGTTTTACTTCTTTTTCCCGATTTTCTCCCCCATCGCACTGGATGGGGGGGAGTGAGTGAGCGGCTGCGTGGTGCTTAGTTGCTGGCTGGGGTTAAACCACGACAGTCCATTTTGGTGCCCAACATGGGGCACGAAGGGTTGAGATAACGACAAACCTGACCAGAGCTTGTTAAAACAAATTTGTTCTAAGCATTCATTATATTGGTCTAATAGTCGCTGGTCATTATGTTGATTTATGTGTTCCTAGAGTTGTTGCTCTGGTTTTTAAAGTTCTGTTATGTATCACCTCGCTTGCTGTATGTAGTTCCTCTTCTGCTGCTTATCATCCGTGGGAGGTGGATTCAGGTTTTTGCTTTGATGTATTGTATAACACTGGTTTATGGTATGATAAAGTCATCGGCTGTGGGATTAATCTGGTATTTGCACTTAGCATTGTCACCTTTATACTGCGGGAGCCATCTGTGGGAAACTATTAATAATTATACCATTTACCTTTCCTCCATGGAAAACCAGTCTATGGGTGGGGTACCTTTCTTCCCCTCTCCTTTCTCCTTCAGTCCAGTTACAGTGGTGTTTGAGAATTTCGAAAAATTGGAATACTCCTGGGATGTTGGGACTAGCACGGTCCTAGCGCTACTGCTAGGAATTAGCATGCTTCTGAATGTGGTTCAGCTCTCGTTTAAGGTTAAACAACTATTTAAGAAGATCACCCAGAGATCTGCCCCAAGGCTGGACAATTATGAATGGCAGGGTGTGTGGGGTAGTATGGGCAAGTACCTAGAAAAGTGGGCTCCTCCAGTGTTTTGGAAATTCACCCCTGAACAAGTGCAGAATCCAGAAGAACTAGTAAGATATTTGGAAAAGGTATGCTGTCACCCCAGCAGCTCCAGAGAGATACAAATCACTGCAACGTGCTGGGGCCTGGCCCATGCCTATCGAGCCCTGTTTGACACCACTCAGTGCCCTCAAGGGGAAGAGAAGGTCTCTGGACCTAACAACAAAACGATGAGCACCGCGGCCACCCAAACCTCGGCAACAGGCACTGTGGCCTCTCCAGCCCCGGCAAGGAGCATTGCAGGCACCCAGACCTTGGCGACAGGCACCATGACCCCTCCAGCCCCGGCGATGAGCACTGCTGCTACCCAAACCTCAGCGACAGACACTGCGGTTATCCAAAACCCGGCGAGCGGTACTGCAACTGAACCAGCGGACCAACCTGCACCAGTATCAGTTGCCCCCGTACAGAAAAAGAAATATACAAAAAAATCAGTTCGCTTAGCGAAGGATGAAGATGAACCAGGGTCATCACGGGAACCGGAGAAGGGGCAGAACCAGAGGTAATAACCCGGTCCCTATCCTTGAGTGAGCTGTGGGATTTGTGAAAAGATTTTGTCCGCCGTATAGGTGAGCATAGTATCACCTGGGTCCTCCGATGCTGGGACAATGGGGCTAATAGCTTGGAATTAGAAGGTAGGGAAGCCAAGCAGCTGGGATCGCTTGCCAGGGAAGGTGGCATTGACAAGGCAATTGGAAAAGGGACACAAGCCATCAGCCTCTGGAGGAGACTCCTGTCAAGTGTGAAGGAAAGGTACCCCTTTAAGGAAGATGTTATATGTCAATGAAGCAAGTGGACCACCATGGAAAAAGGTATCCAATATCTGAGGGAATTAGCTGTGCTAGAGACGATTCATCATGACCCGGACAACCCACAATTACCCAAAGATCCAGACGAACTCCAATGTACACGACCCATGTGGCGGAAGTTTGTACAGAGCGCACCATCGTCCTATGCCAACTCACGGGCAATAATGGCCTGGAAAGACGAAGAGGCACCGACAGTGGATGAAGTGGCTCGCCAACTCCGTCAATACGAAGAAAATCTCTCCTCCTCCCTACAAGCCTGCATTGCGGCTGTGGAGAAGCTGTCCCAGGATGTCCAACAAATCACAGAGGATATGTCCTACTCCACACTTGTAAGGACCAATGTCTCAGCTATTAGGAGTGAGTGTTCTTCTGCCCAAGGGAGAGAATATAGAAGGTACACACCGCGAGGTGCCCTGTGGTTTTACCTATGTGATCATGGAGAGGACATGAGGAAATGGGACGGAAAACCTACCTCGGTCCTAAATGCACGGGTACGTGAGCTGCGAGGAAAAACCACCACAAAAGGGGATTCTACCAGGAAAAATGCCGCTCCAGTTTCCAAACAGAGTAGAAGGGCTGATCTTTTTTCTGATCCTCTTGAAGGGAATTCTGAGCCAATTTTATGAGAAGTGAATACTGAATACTCTGACCAGAATTAGAGGGGCCCTACCTCCAGCCAGGTGGAATAAAAGGGATAACCGGGTTGTAGGGGTCGGCGTTCGGAAGATCTTGCGATGGCACGGAAAGTTAGAGGGTTAGTCGCAGCCTTGTGATGTACCTGTAACCCCACCTCCCCTTGTTAGTATAAAAGGAATTAACTGCGCAATAAAAGGCGGAAGTTGGCGCTCACACTGTGTGTGTTATCTGTCTCTTTCCCTGGTCCGGGCCGACCAGTGATCTAAGCGTGGCACCTTGATATGTAGCGAACGCTACGTAATGGTGACCCCGACGTGATCGGTTGCCGAGGTGACGATGGAACTTGCGCAAGTGATTAAGGTGTTGAAAGGGTTGGCTAATGAGGTGGGTGCCCGCGGAACGATTAGGAGGGGCCCCACGGGCGAATGCATCCAATGGGTGCTGCGCCGGGGAGGGATGAGTTCTCCCACAGAAGCCTTTAGTCCCCCAAATTGGGGAGTGGTTCGGGAGATGTTGCTTCAGTCGGCGCTCGAGGGTGAGCGCGGAGCTGCGGAACGATTACGAGCTTGGGACATGGTGGAGGGGGTAGTTACGGTAGGACAAAAGGCTAGGGAGTGCATGTCGGCGGCGCGAGCTATCCTGTTTGCGGATGAAGCGCCGGTTCGAAAACACCGGGGGACAGTGCCCCCAGGGACGGTGGGACAAGATCAGACGGAGTGGGTGGTTGTGGAGTGGGGCTCGCGGAGCGGTTCCTCTCTGACTGATAGCGTGGACTCAGAGGGTGCGGCGGAGATGGGGGTTTTTCCGGTGGAGACGGTACCTGCGAGACTGGACGGGCCCTCTCTGCGGCGTGCACGGGAGGAGTTACGGCAGGATCTTCTGAAGGAGTTGCGGGAATGCCTCCTGGACTGGGTTCCAGGCGGGGATGTTAAGGGGGAATTGTACCGTCAGGTGAAGGAATGGGAGGAAAGAACGCCCTCGGAGGGGGAGCTCAGGAAGCTGAGAGAGTTAAAAACTGTAGTAGCGGGGGAACCACCCCCCGGCGAGGGAAACCAGGCGCCTTTGCCGGGAGAGCAGGCTGAGTTTCTGCCTGCCGAGCCTATGCAGGTTGAGCCTTTGCCTGCTGAGCCTTTGCCTGTGCTGGCCGAGCCGTTGCCTGTGCTGGCCGAGCCTTTGCCTGTGCTGGCCGAGCCTTTGCCTGTGGTGGCCAGGCCTACTGGGCCTGTGCTGGCTGCGCCTTTGCCTGCGGGGCCTGGCCCTGTTGAGCCTATTCTTGCTGCGCCATCAACTGCGCCATCTGCCGCTCCTGGGCCGGAACGGGTTAATCCCTCGGCTGGGCCCTTCCGAAACTGGCGCGCGGTACCAGCAGCTATAGACTCCGATTATTCTGATGAGGAGAGGATGGATAGTGCGATACGGCAGCCATCGAGAAGCGCGCCACAGAGACAGGCAAGGGAGGGACAGGACGCTTTACAGAGGCATTGGAGGGGAGTAAAAAAAAAAAAAAAAAAAAGAAAAAAGAGGGAGAGAGGCGTTTCACTGGAAAGTCCTTGAGAACTTAAAGAATGCTGTGGGTCAGTGCGGAATCCACTTATTGATAAAGCCAGTAGCCAGTAATTGTACGTAGAACTTGCTTTGGGTAAAAAGTGTGTTAAGCATGCTTTGATTAAGCATAGGGTGAGGAGGGTATGCCTGTGTACAAACACCTGAAGGGCTACTGAAATGGGTTCCTAGTCGTATGATTCGTCCTGCCTTAACCTCGTAGTGTTTGAGTTTTCTTACAGATTGCTGTCATCCTGTCCTGGCTTGTGACACCTTGGGTATCCGGATGACATCCCTCTCAGAGTCCATCAATACGTGCCTTTATGGGATCCGACTGCCGGAGCTCGCGGCCAGCAATCTAAGTGCCTCAGACATTAAGCCTTAACATCAGCGCACCAACGATAAGCCTTATAGAGTAATAGAAGTATCTCTTTCCAAGTCTTAACTTTCAATCTACCTCTTGTGTGCATTTCTATGAAGGAGCTCTTTGCTCTGCAGGATAAATGGGACATTTATGGGTGTTTAAGATAGAGTGTTTTAAAGTAGTTGTAGAGATATATTTCTACTCATGGCAATTTATATAGTTACTTCATTGTGTGGACTTGTTCATAACAATAGAAGCCAGCTCGTCATGGGGAGGAGAGAGATGTAGGGGTCGGCGTTGGGAAGATCTCGCGATGGCACGGAAAGTTAGAGGGTTAGTCACAGCCTTGTGATGTACCTGTAACCCCACGTGCCCGTATTAGTATAAAAGGAATTAACTGCACAATAAAAGGCGGAAGTTGGCGCTCACACTGTGTGTGTTATCTGTCTCTTTCCCTGGTATGGGCCGACCAGTGATCTAAGCGTGGCACCTTGATATGTAGCGAACGCTACACGTAATCCTAACCCTAACTCTTACCCTAACCCTAACCCTAGCCCTAAACCTAACCCTAACCCTAACACTAACCTTAGCCCAAACCCAAACCCATAACCCCTAATCGTAACCCTAACCCTAAGCCTACCCCTAACCCCTAACCCTAACCATAACCCTAAACCCTAACCCTAACCCTAGCCCTAAGTCGTACCCTAACCCTAATCCTAAACCCAACCCAAACTTAACACTAAGCCTAACCTTAGCCCTTAAAACTAACCTAATACAAACCCTAACCATAACTCCTAACCCTAACCCTAATTTAACCCTAACCCTAACTCTTACCCTAACCCTAACCCTAACCCTAACCTTAGCCCTAACCCTAACCCCTAACCCCTAAACTTAACCGTAACCCTAAGCCTAACCCCTAACCCCTAACCCTAACTGTAAAACCTAACCCTAACCCTAGACCTAACCCTAGCCCTGAGTCGTACCCTAACCCTAACCCAACCTAAACCCTAAGCCTAACCTTAGCCCTTAAAACTAACCTAATACAAACCCTAACCGTAACTCCTGACCCTAACCCAAACCTAACCCTAACCCTAAACCTAACTCTTACCCTAACCCTAGCCCTAACCCTAACCCTAAACCTAACCTTAGCCCTAAACCTAACACCTACACCCTAACCCTAACCCTAAGCCTAACGCCTAACCCTATCCATAACCCTAAACCCTAACCCTAGCCCTAACCCTAGCCCTAAGCCGTACCCTAACCCTAATCCTAACCCAACCTTAATGCTAAGCCTAACCTTAGCCCTTAAAACTAACCTAATACAAACCCTAACCCTAACTCCTAACCCTAACACTAACATAACCCTAAATATTACCCTAACCCTAACTCTGACCCTAACTCCTAACCCTAAATCTAACGCTAACCCTAACCCTAACCTTAGCCCTAACCATAACCCCTAACCCCAACCGTAACCCTAACTCTAAGCCTAACACCTAACCCCTAAACCTAACCCTACACCTAGCAATAACCCTAGCCCTAAGTCGTACCCTAACCCTAATCCTAAACCCAACCCAACCTTAAGACTAAGCCTAACCTTAGTCCTTAAAACTAACCTAATACAAACCCTAACTCCTAACCCTAACACTAACATAACCCTAACCCTAAGCCTAAATCTGACCCTAACTGCTAACCCTAAACCTAACGCTAACGCTAACCCTAACCTTAGCCCTAACCCTAAACCCTAACCATAACCCTAACCCTAAGCCTAACCCCTAACCCTTAACCCTAACCATAACCCTAACCCTAGCACTAATCCTAGCCCTAAGTCGTACCCTAACCCTAGCCCTAACCCAACCTTAACCCTAAGCCTAAACTTAGCCCTTAAAACTAACCTAGTAAAAACCCTAACCCTAACTCCTAACCCTAACCCTAACCTAACCCTAACCCTAACTCTTACCCTAAACCTAACCCTAACCTTAGCCATAACCCTAACCCTAAACCCTAACCCCTAACCGTAACCCTAACCCTAAGCCTAACCGCTAACCCCTAACCATAACCCTAAACCCTAACCTTAACCCTAGCCCTAAGTTGTACCCTAACCCGAATCCTAACCCTAACCCAACCTGAACCCTAAACCTAACCTTAACCCTTAAAACCAACCTAATACAAACCCTAACCCTAACTCCTAACCCTAACCCTAACACTCTTACCCTAAAAATAACCCTAACCCTAGCCCTAACCCTAACCTTAGCCCTAAGCCTAACCTCTAACCCCTAACCATAACCCTAACCCTAAGCCTAACCCTAACCCTACCGCAAACCCTAGCCCTAAGTTGTACCCTAACCCGAATCCTAACCCTAACCCAACCTTAACCCTAAGCCTAACCTTAGCCCTTAAAACCAACCTAATACAAACCCTAACCCTAACTCCTAACCCTAACCCTAACACTAACTCTTACCCTAAAAATAACCCTAACCCTAGCCCTAACCATAACCTTAGCCCTAAGCCTAACCCCTAAGCCCTAACCGTAACCCTAACCCTAAGCCTAACCCCTAAACCCTAACCACAAACGCTAACCCTAACCCTAAACCCTAACCCTAACCCTAGCCCTAAGTCGTACCCTAACCCTAACCCTAGCCCTAACGCTAACCATAGCTCTGTTGCGTCCCAAAGTTGGAGCGACTCAGGTTCGTGGATTTCCTTTGTCAGAATTAAGGTGAAACGACACCAGGGGAGTTCAAACAACAATCAACGTTTATTCAACCTAGCTAGCTTTGTCCAGATACACATGAACTTGTTAATATGAACCTTGCAACATGTCATTAAGCCGCTGTTTGAGAGAAGAGGGAAGTATAGAAAAATGAAAGGGAAAAAGGAACATGAAATGTATCAGAAGGAGAGCCCTCCCGTTGAGTCACGAGGTTCAGAGCAGACCCCCTTGCTTTCTGGACTCCTCAAAGAGGAGCTCAGGGGCGGCTAGATCCACTCCTAGTCTCAGACTTGGTCAACGGTTTATGTTTCAAAGGATGAGGTGTAGAGACTGTGGAAAAGAGAGAAGGAGAAGAGAGAGAGAGAATGAGAGAAAGGAGAAAGAAAGAGGAGAAGGGTTTCACCAGTCCTGAGTCCAGCGTTGGTCCAGCCAGCGTAGAGATCCAGTTCCGGAGGGCACGCACTGAGGATTTGTTCTCTCCTCTTTTATAGTGTTAGTTAATGATCTTAACATGCGCAGTTCCCACACCTGGGGTTCACTGGAATCGATCAGTGAGCTTTGGCGGGGGGGGGGTGGTGTTCATTGTGGCCTGCTGGCATGACCACTTAAAATAGAAGCACAGTCCCAGCTTCCATGGGGCCCTCTTCCTCCAGGGAGGCATAAATTGTGCTCCTTCTCCTGGTAATTGGGGCCTTGGCCCACCCTCCGTGGAGCCCTCTCCCTCCAGGAAGACATAAATCGTGCTTCTTCTCCTGGTCACTCAAGATAAGGAATTGGGCCTTGGAGCAGTGCATTACCCCCCTCCATGGGGCCCTCTCCTCTGTCCACATTGTCCTGTTCACAAAACTCCAGCATTTTTACAGAGGTCATTTTGTCCACCAAAGCTCTTTTAGCGGATGTTTGAGACATTTGAATTTGTCAGACCGTCACAAGCTCTAACACTGACCTTAGCCCTAACCCTAACCCCTAACCATAACCCTAACCCTAAGCCAAACCCCTAACCACTAACCACTAACCCTAACCCTAACACTAGCCCTAACCCTAGCCCTAAGTCGTACCCTAACCCTAATCCTAACCCTAACCCAACCTAAACCCTAAGCCTAACATTAGCCCTTAAAACTAACCTAATACAAACCCTAACCCCAACTCCAAACACTAACCCTAACCTAACCCTAACCCTAACTCTTACCCAATCCCTAACCCTAACCCTAACCTTAGCCCTAACCCCTAACTGTAACCCTAACCCTAGAGCCTAACCCCTAACCCTAACCCTAAGTCGTACCCTAACCGTAATCCTAACCCTAACCAAACCTTAACCCTAAGCCTAAACTTAAAACCTTACAACTAACCTAATACAAAGCCTAACCCTAACTCCTAAACCTAATCCTAACCTAATCCTAATCCTAAACCTAACTCTTACAATAACCATATTCCTAACCCTAACCGTAAACCTAACCCTAAGCCTAACTCCTAAACCCTAACCCTAACCATAACCCTAACCCTAGCGCTAAGTCGTACCCTAACCCTAATCCTAACCCTAACCCAATCTTAACCCTAAACCTAACCTTAGCCCTTAAAACTAACCTAATACAAACCCTCACCCTAACTCCTGACCCTAACCCTAACCCTAACTCTTACCCTAACCCTAACCCCTAACCGTAACCCTAACCCTAAGCCTAACACCTATCCCCTAACCCTAACCTTAGCCCTAAGCCTAACCTCTAACCCCTAACCGTAACCCTAACCCTAACCACTAACCCTAAACATAACTGTATAACCTAAGCCTAATCCTAGCCCTAACCCAACCTTAACCCTAAGCCTAAACTTAAAACCTTAAAACTAACCTAACACAAACCCTAAACCTAACTCCTAACCCTAAACCTAACGTAACCCTAACCCTCACTCTAACTCTTACCCTAATCCTAACCCAAACCCTAGCCATAACCCTAACCCTAACCTTAGCCCTAACCCAAACCCCTAACCGTAACCCTAACGCTAAACCCTAACCCTAAACCTAGCCCTAAGTCGTACCCTAACCCTAATCCTAAACCTAACCCAACCTTAACCCGAAGCCTAAACTTAGCCCTTAAAACTAACCTAATACAAACCCTAACCCTAACCATAAACCTAACCCTGACCCTAACACCTAACCCCCAACCGTAACCCTAACCCTAAGCCTAACCCCTAACCCCTAGCACTAACCATAACCGTAAACCCTAACACTAACCCTAGCCCTAAGTCATACCCTAACCCTAACCCAACCTGAACCCTAAGCCTAACCTTAGCCCTTAAAACTAACCTAATACAAACCCTAACCCTAAACTCCTAACCGTAACCTAACCCTAACGCTAACCCTAACCCTAACCTTAGCCGTAACCCTAACCCTTAAACCCTAACCCCTAACCCTAACCATAAAACTAAACTCTAACCCTAACCATAAAACTAAACTCTAACCCTAAACCTAACCCTAGCCCTAAGTCATACCCTAACCCTAATCCTAACCCAACCTTAACCCTAAGCCTAACCTTAGCCCTTAAAACTAACCTAACACAAACCCTAACCCTAACTCCTAACCCTAACCCTAACTCTAACCCTAACCCTAACTCTAACCCTAACCCTAACTCTTACCCTAACCCTAACTCTTACCCTAACCCTAGACCTAAAGCTAAACCTAACGTTAGCCCTAACCCTAACCCCTAACCATAACCCTAACCCTAACCCTAACACCTAACCCTAACCATAACCCTAAACCCTAACCCTAACCCTAGCTTTAAACCTAGCCCTTAGTCGTACCCTAACCCTAATACTAACCCTAACCCAACCTTAACCCTAAGCCTAACCTTAGCCCTTAAAACTAACCTAATACAAACCCTAACCCTAACTCCTAACCCTAACCCTAACCTAACCCTAACCCTTAGCCCTAACCCTAACCCCTAAACGTAACCCTAACCCTAAGCCTAACCCCTAACCCCTAACCATAACCCTAAACTCTTACCCTAACACTAGCCCTAACCCTAGACCTAAGTCGTACCCTAACACTAATCCTAACCCTAACCCAACCTTAACCCTAAGCCTAACCTTAGCCCTTAAAACTAACCTAACACAAACCCTAACCCTAACTCCTAACCCTAACACTAACTGCTAAACCTAACCATAGCCCTAACCCTAACCACAACCCTAAACCCTAATCCTAACCGTAAACCTAACCCCTAACCGTAAACCTAACCCCTAACCCTAATCCTAATGGCCCTAACCCCTAACCCTAACCCCTAACGCTAACCCCTAACCCTAATCCATAACCCTAACCCTAGCCCTAGACCTAAGTCGTACCCTAACCCTAACCCAACCTTAACCCTAAGCCTAAACTTAAAACCTTAAAACTAACCCAATACTAAGCCTAAGCCTAACCCTAACTCTTAACTCTAACATAACCCTAACCCTCTTACCCTAACCCTAACCTTAACCCTAACCCTAACCCCTAATTGTAACCCTAACCCTAAGCCTAACCCCTAAACCCTAACGACAAACACTAACCATAACCCTAAACCCTAACCCTAAACCTAACCCTAACCCTAGCCCTAACCCTAGCCCTGAGTCGTACCCTAACCTTAACCCTATCTCTTACACTAAGCCTACTCCTAACGCTAACCCTAACTTTAGCCCTATGCCTAACCCCTAACCTCTAACCGTAACCCTAACCCTAAGCCTAACCCCTAACCCTAACCCTACCCTAGCCCTAACCGTAGCGTTAACCCTAACCCTAGCCCTAACCCTAACCATAATCTTAGCCATAACCCTAACCCCTAAACACTAACCGTAAACCTAACCCTAAGCCTAACCCCTAACCATAACCATAACCCTAAACCCTAACCTTAGCCATAAGTCGTACCCTAACCCTAATCCTAACCCTAACCCAAACTTAACCCTAAGCCTAACCTTAGCCTTTAAAACTAACCTAATACAAACCCTAATCCTAACTCCTAACCCTAACCTAACCATAAACCAAACCCTAGCCCTAATCCTAACCCTAACCCCTAACCCATAACCGTAACCCTAACCCTAAGCCTAACCGCTAACCCTAACCATAACCCTAAACCCTAACCCTAAGCCTAGCCCTAAGTCGTACACTAACCCTAATCCTAAACCCAACCCAACCTTAACCCTAAGCCTAACCTTAGCCCTTAAAACTAACCTAATACAAACCCTAACCCTAACTCCTAAGCCTAACCCTAATTTAACCCTAACCCTAACTCTTACCCTAACCCTAACACTAGCCCTAATCCTAACCCTAACCCCTAAACCCTAAACGTAACCGTAACCCTAAGCCTAACCCCTAACCCTAACCGTAAAACCTAACCCTAACCCTAGACCTAACCCTAGCCCTGAGTCGTACCCTAACCCTAACCCAACCTAAACCCTAAGCCTAACCTTAGCCCTTAAAACTAACCTAATACAAACCCTAACTCCTGACCCTAACCCTAACCCTAAACCTAACTCTTACCCTAACCCTAGCCCTAACCCTAACCCTAACCTTAGCCCTAAACCTAACACCTAAACCCTAACCCTATCCATAACCCTAAACCCTAAACACTAACCCTAACCCTCGCCCTAACCCTAGCCCTAAGCCGTACCCTAATGTAGCATTCGCTACATATCAAGGTGCCACGCTTAGATCACTGGTCAGCCCGGACCAGAGAAAGAGACAGATAACACACACAGTGTGAGTGCCAACTTCTACCTTTATTGCGCAGTTAATTCCTTTTATACTAATAAGGGGACGTGGGGTTACAGGTACATCACAAGGCTGCAACTAACCCTCTAACTTTCAGTGACAACGCAAGATCTTCCGAACGCCGATCCCTATACCCTAACCCTAATCCTAACCCTAACCCAACCTTAACGCTAAGCCTAACCTTAGCCCTTAAAACTAACCTAATACAAACCCTAACCCTAACTCCTAACCCTAACCTAATCCTAAACCTAATCCTAACTCTTACAATAACCCTAATCCTAACCCTAGCCCTAACCCTACCCTTAGCCCTAACCCTAACCCCTAACCGTAACCCTAACCGTAAGCCTAACCCCTAACCCTAAGCCTAACCCTAAACCCTAACCCTAGCCCTAAACCTAGACCTAAATCGTACCCTAACCCTAACCCTAACACAACCTTGACCGTAACCCTAAACTTAGCCCTTAAAACTAACCTAATACAAACCCTAACCCTAACTACGAACCCTAACTTTAAACTAACCCTAACCCTAAGTCTTACCCTAACCTTAACCCTAACTCCTAACCCTAACCCTAACGCTAAGCCTAACCCTAACCTTAGCCCTAACCCTAACCCCTAACCCTAACCCCTAACCATAACGCTAACCCCTAACCCTAATCCTAACCCCTAACCCTAATGGCCCTAACCATAACCATATCCCCTAACCCTAACCCCTAACCCTAATCTATAACCCTAAGCCTAACCCTAACCTGACACCCTAACCCCTAACCATAACCCTAACCCTAACCTGAAACCCTAACCCTAACCCTAACGACTAACCCTAACCCTAACGACTAACCCTAACCTCCTTGCCTACCGCCTTCAATACCTGAATAATTGTTCCGATAGATGCCATCGTCACCGGCAGGGTCGCCCCGAAGGCTATCCTCTATCTGCCTGGCCAGGCAAAACAAACACTCTGCGCTCCTCGCGCTCTGCTCCCGCGATCACGTCACGCCTGCGACCACATTGGGGTCACCACTTGCCACGCTTTCCCGTCGCGACAATCTAGGAGAAACGACGCATCGCCAGGCTCTCACCCTGGGGAGAAACGGACCAACACAGATACTGTGGATCAAGCGATTTCTCCCTTTATTTGCGGCATAACATTTGGTTATATACCATAGCCATGCGCAACCTGTCTACTGATTGGTTAATGTGTGCTGTTCCCGCGCCTAAAGCAATAGTTCGATTGGATAAGGTCTTCTGATCACGCGAATGATTCCTCCTGTCTTTGTCTTGCCTGGTGTCCTGCTTTCGGTCACGTAGGCCCATCTTGTTCAGCTTTTTGTGCCTGTTTCATCAAACTTTGTAGCAACAGTTAGCCTTCGCTGCGTCCTTGAGGCCCGCTATTTGCAGGTGTCTCTGGCTCAGATTGAACAGCCCCATTGTGTCTCTTGTTCACTATGTGTCTATTTTTCTAATTATCCCACACCCTAACACTAACCCTAATCTGACACCCTAACCCTAACCCCTAACCCTAACCTAACCCTAACCCGACACCCTAACCCTAACCGTAACACTAACCCCTAACCCTAAGCTGACACCATAACCCTAACCCAACACCCTAACCTGACACCCTAACCCTAACCAGACACCCTAACCCTAACCAGACACCCTAACCCGACAACCTAACCCTAACCCGACACCCTAACCCTTACCCCTAACCCTAACCCCACACCCGACACCCTAACCCCTAACCCCTAACCCCACACCCGACACCCTAACCTGACACCCTAACCCTAACCCCTAACCCTAACCCCACACCCAACACCCTAACCCGACCCTGAAACCCTAACCCGACACCCTAACCCTAACCTGACACCCTAACCCTAACCCGACACACTAACCCGACACCCTAACTCTAACCTGACACCCTAACTCTAACCCTAACCCGACACCATAATGCTAACCCGACACGCTAACCCTAACTCTAACCCAACACCATAACCCTAACCCCTAACCCTAATGACCCTAACCGTAACCCTAACCCGACACCCTAACCCTAACTCCTAACCCTAACGACCCTAAGCCTAACCCCTAACCCTACCCTAACCCGTCACCCTAACCATAACCCAACACCCTAACACTAAACCCTAAAGAGCAACCCTAACCTGACACCCTAACCCTAACCCAACAGCCTAACCCTATCACCCTAATCCTAAGATCACACCCTAACGCAACACCCTAACCCTAGTCCAACACCCTAACCCTAGTCCAACACCCTAACTCATCACCCCAACCCCCTAACCCTAACCTGACACCCTAACCCTGTCCCTAAACCCGAACCCCTAACCCTAAACTGACAACCTAATCCTAACCCTTTGACCCCTGACCTGTGACCTTTGACCTTGACCCCATGAAATTTGACCCCGATGTCCATGAAGTTTGACACTTGGCACCGTGACCTTTGGCCCCATGACCTTTGATCCCTGAGCCCGGTGACCTTTGACATTGGCCCCATGACTCCAGTGACATTTGACTTTGACGCCTTGATGTTTGACCTTGACCCCGTGACCTTTGACCCTTGACCCCGTAACCCCAAACATGACACCCAAACCCCTAAACTGACACCGTAACCCCAAACCCTAACTAGACACCCTAACCCAAAACCCTAACCCTAAGCCGCTACCCTAACCCGACACCCTAACCGTAAACCTAAACACTAATGGCCCTAAACCTAACCCTAGCTCCTAACTCCTAATCCCTAACCCTAACCCACATCCAGCCACCAGAGGGCGCTGGCCCACCGCTCATACGGCTCTCTGGTGAGGCCCCGCCCACTTGGGCCCCGCCCCACCCTAATGAGGGTTCCTCTACAGTAGGGTTTCCAGGGACTAGAGTTCCAGGGGACTAGGGGTAGTGCAGCCTGGGGCTCTGCAGTGTTAGGGTTATGGGTGTTTAGGGTTGCGATTAGGGATCCCCGGGGTAGGGTTAGGGCAGTCTAGGGTTAGGGGTCCCTGGGGTCTAGAGTGCCTGCGAACGCAGGGACCCCAGACCCCGGGGACCCCTAACCCTAGCCCCCCCTAACCATAGCCCTGCAGAGCCCTAACCACAACCTTGGATTTGGGGGGCCTAATTGGGGGTTCCCCATTGGGGTTAGGGTGGGGTTCTATGTCTAAGAGGTCCCCTAACCATAGAGCGCTGGGGGGTGTAATGTGGGGGTACCCCCTCATTATGGTTAGAGTGGGGTTCTGGGTCCCAATGGTACCCTAACCCTACCTTGAGCTAACTAAAACTGTAGGGGTGGGGCAGGTGGCAGCTGTTACCCTAATTGATTACTATGGGGAGAGTTCCAGCTAACTCTAATTATTGCATGGGGGGGGGTGTGCCAAGTAGGGAGTGGGGCTCAGGGATGGAGTAGGTAGTGGGGACAGGGCTCCTAATTAGGGGGTGGTGGTTGGGGAAGGATTACCTACTGGGGGTGGGGCTGCTAATTAGGGGGCTGGTGCTTGGGGCAGGGCCTGCTAATCCCAGGGCAGGTGCTGGGGGGAGTCCACTAACACCAGGGGTGGGTGCTTATGAAGCAGTAGGTGGGTGGGGAAGGTGTAGATAATCTATAAAAAAAATATTAAGAATATGTAAGTCTGGTGCAGCAGTAGAAATTGGGTTCCTGCCCAGCAGCAAGTGTTTTCTTCTTTGTTTTTTTTTTTTTTTTTTTCCACTCTTTGCTCCCAGGGAGTCTACCACTTTCTACTGCTTTTCTCTAAAAATGTTTACTTCTAAACTTAAAATTAATTTTAAATGCAGCAGTACTGCCAAATCTAAGGTTAAGCGCAGCAGTACTGCAGCGTTGCAGTAGGAAATGGCTTCTGCCGTGGAGTAAATTTTTTACCTTCATTTTATAACTCTTTACTCCCAGAGCCTGAGCCATCTGCTACTGCTCTTCTGTTTTAAATTTAAGTTGCACAGTAGCAACCTCAAAGTTGCACAGTACAGTTTCACAATAGCAACTTCAAAGTTTCACTATACCAACTTTCAAGTTTCATAATACAGTTTCACAATATCAACTTTACATTTTTACAATACAGTTTTACAATACATTTGTACAACAGCAACTTCAAAAATTGCAATACAAAATGGCTTCCACCATAATAGTAAATGTTTTATTTTTTTTCTTAATTACACCCAGGGACAGTGCCATATCCTACTGCTTTTTATTATTGTTTCACATGGTATTTAAATACAAAGGTTACAGACCATGTTCCAACGCATCAGTCTTTTCCACATTCCTCGCTGCCATTGTGTCCATTGCTGCACATCCAAAAGTTTTACTGCGCGAGGTGACATTACCTCCACAATTCCTGTTCTCAAGTAGAAAACGAGTTAGCTCCGCTCCTTCTCACAGGCTGTCCGCTTCCACACCTAGGCACAAAAACAAAAATTGAGAAATATCATTACATCACAAACTACAAAGAGCACCCAAATATTTTACAGACACACCAAGGAAAAATACAGTTACACTCACGCACTTCACATGCTGGCCATCTAGTCCAACTCCCCCCACCCTTTGCCCGCAAAATCCTCAACTATCTTCCAAAGACCATCCGCTGACCAACTTAATTCCCTGCGCTAATTGGCAATTACCATGTGCCAGGGGAGCGCCATTCCCGGGAGCCTAGAAAGAAATCCCCCTGCCTGCCAAAACCCCAGCCCGAGCCTGACCCCCATCTGAACATTGGCGATGAACATCGCCTCACAGAGCAGCCGGGACTGGGGAAAACAACAAAAAAAACCAAACCTGACTGGGGAAAAAAAAAATCCCCCAGCTAGGTTTTTTTTATTCTAATTTTTTTTTTTTCCAATTCTAATTCCCTAGAAAACATCTCACCTGTACAAGCCGAAAGGAAAAAAACATTAAAAAGTCAAAACACATAACCCTACAAGGTTACACACACTCACAACACACTACGCATTGACATCGCATGCACACCGGCCCTCGCTCTCAACTCATCCATCCAACAGCCTGCCACCCTCAAGGGGCTGTTGCCCTGTGTCTGCAGCACCAGGGGTCTCAAAAAATCACCCTGCCTGCCAAAACCCCGGCCTGAGCCGGACCCCCGTCTGAACACTGGCCACGAACATCGCCTCACAGAGCGGCCAGGAATGGGGGGAAAAAAAAAAAATCCCCTGGCTGGGGATTTTTTATTCTAATTGTATTTTATTTTTTCCTAATTGCCTAGCAAACATCTCTACATCCACCCTGCAAGAGACCACTGAAAAGTTAAACCACCTAACCCCACAAAGTTACGCACATTCACAACACACCACTCATTCAGATCACACGCACACTAGCCCTCACTCTCAACTAACCCATCCCGCTGCCAAAGGGTGTCAAGGGCCATCGCCCCTTACTCGCAGCACCCGGGGCCTCAAAAATCACCCTGCCTGCAAAACCCCTGGCCCCAACCCAACCTCCTTCCAAGCTCCCCACAAACTACCCTTCCGTTACAGCAACGCTTCAACACACACCATCTGCACCCTACACAGATTTTCAACCAGATACTTAGCTTTCATAGTGGCGCATGTCATAGTCCAACCTCCATAGCTGCCACATCGCCTAAATGCGAGGTTCCTTCAAACGCCTCGTGGCCCGTGATCACCTGCAAAACCAACACACAAAACTCTTGAATACGCACTTCACCCTCGGCATAAAAAGAAATCCTCCACAGCTCCAAACACCTGCTTCCCACCGATTCCAAAAACAAAACCCTCAATGCCTTAACCATTTCGAGAAGCTTACCACAAAGTGTCCACATGAACAATATTAACACCCACGCCCAATTACTGCCTTACTATATTCTACCTCACAACCCACTTGCAATCCACTCCCCTACTGGCATGCAATGACTCAAAAATCTTTTAACCCTCAATGCTAGCAATCTAGACATATCAACATTTCACCCGTAGACTCTTATTGCTGTTCCACCGACCTCTGGCTCTACATACGGGGGCAGAGAAGCTCCAAGCCAAATGCACCCATGCACAGACCAACACAACACAGAACAGTACAGACAAGGCGATTCAAAAAGTGAGAGAAAACTCTCAGCAAGAAGAATGACGACCCCCGGACGGCAGGTGCCATCCGGCAAATTAACCTACAGCGCCTAGAACCACGAAGCGAGGAGGCTCTATGACAGCCCCAAAGAAGAAGAAGCAAAAGTAACGGCCCATTACAAGATGGTACTGTCAAAACCAAAATGATGGATGCATAAGAAGCCTGTCATCAAGACCTAGGAACATCAAGGTGCAGGGAAGAACTCCCAGTCCGAGAAAATGGACAGCTAGAGAGCAGAGCTGCCAAAGCGGCCCAAAAGAACGCCGCAAAAAGAACCGACTGGAATCTGCCGAGACTGATCTGTGCTTTAGAGCTCCAAATGCAAGAAAAGAAGCACCCGATTGGCACCGGGCCGATGAGTAAGAGCATTTGAGACACTAGGGACAGCGCCTAAAGTGCATGCCGTGCTCCCCTGGCACAAAGCGCAACAAGGATGTTGATATCTGAGGAAGGTCTAAGCCACAGAGGACAGACCACACAAACTGCACACCACCACAGACACAGGCTGGAACTGCCCTGCCTGGCACACGCTGGTCTCGTGCTGAAAAGCAACCCGCTCCCTTCACCTGCGCAAAGGCGACTGCTAAGGGACAGTCCTCTCTTCTGCACTGACTTTAGAACCCCTCCCTGCAATTCCCAGCTTTGTCCCTTCCTCCCAGCTGCTCCCCAGCCCGGGTCCCTCAGCTTTCAGAGGGCTGAGGGTCCAAATCCATCCTCCACAAAACCACACGGGCTAACCGGGATGTTCCTCAAGGGGACACATTGCTCTTCAACATCTGCAATGAAACAAACAAACAAAAAACCCCACAAATCAGAAAAGGGAGTAAGCATCCCGCTGGCCAACGCCAACTACTTCCCCAACTCCCCCCTCCTCACAAGTGCCACCGTGTTCGCTTCCCCACTCATTCCAGTCTCAGGCCCTGCAGCCGTTGTCACTCGTGGTACCTAAGGTACCAAGAGACACCAACTTAGTGTGGCACTCATGAGAAATCATCAGCCCCACGCTCCTCCTCACTAATCCACAGCTCACCTCAAATGCTCATCCAATTCAAAGATAGCCCACACAATGCCTCCAGAACAGAAGGTAAATGCTTAACCGAGCAGCCCCATAATACTTAGCTATTCAACACCGACCCGGCCGACGACCGCCTCACCTTCTCGGACCCCTCACCGGCATGCAGCTTTGCAGGAGACCTTATAGCAGACTTCACAGTACGTAAAGGGTGCCTATAAGAAACCTGCAGAGGGACTTTTTACAAGGGTGTATGTACAGCAATAGGACAAGGCGGTAACAGCTTCAGTCCTAAAGAGGGTACATTTACTTTAGGCATTAGGAAGACATTTCTCACTAGGGGTGGTGAGGCACTGGAACGGGTTGCCCAGAGAACCTGCGGATGCTCCCTCCCTGGAAGCATTCAAGGCCAGGTCAGATGGGGCTTTGAGCAACCTGGTCTCGCGGAAGGTGTCCCTACCCATTGCGGGGGGTGGAGGGGTTGGAACTAGAGGATCTTTATGGTGCCTTCCAACCCAAACCATTCTACGATTCTATGACATCCAAATCCAACTGCAAAACTCATCTGAGAAGGGTTAGTGAACCCTCCTCCCTTTCCCCAGCAGTCCCAGAACTTTAGAAACCCCTTTTCTTCTCCTCAACTGTCAGGAAAGGAACCCCACTGCTTCCTGACACCTCCTGCCCTCGATTCGCACCCCTGAACCCCCTTCAGTGGCTACTTCTTCAGGAGCCGCTCTTCTGAGCCACATCCCAAATTCTGGGGGCACCTCCTAACCTACAGCTTCCCAGAGACTCTGAGCTCTGCTACATGCCCACAAAATAAAGTCAAGTCCCACGGCTTGTAATCTATGAGGGGCCTGCCACAAGCTGCAAAGGTTCTAGGGACAACATGGCATTCTGTGGGCATTGAGGAAAGGCGACGAAGCATCCCAGACCCTGAAAGGCGTTGTGCTTCATGGCCCTTCTGCTTTCTTCAGAAATACTAAAACTCCATATACAGATGCATACAAGACACTCAGCCTAACTCCTGCTAAACAATGTCACCATTGGTCCTGTTAAGAGAGACATCAGCAACTTACACAGCATACAGCAGAACAGGTGAAAAAAACCAAGGTTCCTTTTTCAATAAAGTTGGGAATTCCAGGAAAACACAATGCATGAAGAATTAAAAAAAAAAAAGCAACAAACAATGCATACTATTAAACCATCTTTCTACCCCTGAACACTCAAACCAAAATTACTGACCTGAAAAAAAGAAAGGAAAAAAAAAAAAGCTGCATACAAGTGTTACTTTCTACCACACATGCTGCTGAACCTTGACTAGTCCTGAAGCTCTTCCCTCAGGCAGACACCTCTTCCCAAACAGCTGAGCCAGCTCCAAAGCTGCAAAGGACTCAAGGAAGAGCTGAGCACCAACACCAGCAAAACCCAGGAGCACAATGAGCTCCCTCAGCAGAGGCTGTGGCTCAAATACCCCGAGCCTCTGCCCACCACCATTAGTGCAATCACGTGGGAAAGGGGATGGGCAAACCACCAGAAGTTATAAAGTCAGATGGAGGAGCAGTAGGAGTATTCTCATGTGCCTTGAATTTACAGTGAGCAAAGCACTGAACAAAGCAGGCACGTCTTACTAGAAATAACGATACCTGCTCTTGTACTAGAGCTACATTTATTGCAACAGCAATGTGACGGGGCAGGGAAGCCTAACCCTAGCCCTAACATTAGCCCTAAGTCATACCCTAATCCTAACCATAACCAAAACTTAACCCTAAGCCTAACCTTAGCCCTTAAAACTAATCTAATACAAACCCTAACTCTTACCCTAACCCTAGCCCTAACCCTAACCTTAGCACTAACCCTAACCCCTAACCGTAACACTAAGCCTAACACCTAACCCTAAACATAACCCTAAACCCTAACCCTAACCCTAGCACTAAACCTAGCCCTAAGTCGTACCCTAACCCTAATACTAACCCTAACCCAACCTGAACCCGAAGCCTAACCTTAGCCCTTAAAACTAACCTAATACAAAACCTAACTCCTAACCCTAACCCTAAAACTAGCCCTAACCCTAAGCCTAAACCCTAACACCTAACCCTAACCCTAAACCCTAACCATAACCCTAAACCTAGACCTAACCCAAGACCTAAGCCGTGCCCTAACCCTAATCCTAACCCTAACCCAAACTTAACCCTAAGCCTAACCTTAGCCATTAAAACTAACCTAATACAAAACCTAACCCTAACTCCTAATCCCTAACCCCAACCCTACTCTAACCCTAATTCTTAGCCTAAACCTAACCCTAATCCTAGCCCTAACCCTAACCCTAAACTTAGCCCTAAACCTAAACCCTAACCGTAACCCTAACCCTAAGACTAACCCCTAACCCCTAACCCTAACCATAATCCTAAAACCTAACCCTAACCCTAACCCTAGCCCTCAGTCGTACACTAACCCTAATCCTAACCCTAACCCAACCTTAACCCTAAGCCTAACCTTAGCCCTTAAAACTAACCTAATACAAACCCTAACCCTAACTCCTAACCCTAAACCTAACCTAACAATAACCCTAAATCTTACCCTAACCCTAAAGCTAAACCTAGTCCTAACCCTAACCCTAAACTTAGCCCTAACCACAACGCCTAACCGCTAACCGTAACCCTAACCATAACCCTAAGCCTAAGCCCTAAGCCCTAACCCCTAACCCTAACCATAATCCTAAACCCTAATCCTAACCCTAACCCTATACTTAACCCTAGCCCTAAGTCGTGCCCTAACACTAATCCTAACGCTAACCCAACCTTAACCCTAAGCCTAACCTTAGCCCTTAAAACTAACCTAATACAAACCCTAACCCTAACTCCTAACGCTAACCTTAGACCTAACCCTAATCCTAACCCTAACCCTAGCCCTAACACTAACCCTAACATTAACATTAGCCATAAACCTAACCCCTAACCGTAACCCTAACCCTAACACCTAACCCTAAACCTAACCCTAAACTTAACCCTAACCCCGAAACCTAACCCTAACCCTAAGACTAAGCCTAACACTAACCCTAACGCTAACCCGAACCCTAAACCTAACCCTAAGCTTAAAACTAAGCCAAAGACTAAGCCTAACCCTAAGCCTAACCCTAAACCTAAGGCTAAGCCTAAGCCTAACCCTAACCCTAGAACTAACCCTAACCCTAACCATAGCCCTAACCCTAAACCCTAACCCGTAACCGTAACCCTAACCCTAAGCCTAACCCTAAACCTAAGCCTAAACCTAAGCCTAAGCCTAAGCCTAAGCCTAACCCTAACCCGAACCCTAAGCCTAAGCCTAAGCCTAAGCCTAAACCTAACCCTAACCCCTAACCCTAAACATAACCCTAAACCGTAACCCTAACACTAACCCTAACCCTAGCCCTAACCCTAGCCCTAAGTCGTACCCTAACCCTAATACTAACCCTAACCCAACCTTAACCCTAAGCCTAACCTTAGCCCTTAAAACTAACCCAATACAAACCCTAACCCTAACTCCTAACCATAACCCTAACCTAACCCTAACCCTAAACCTAAATCTTACCCTAAACCAAAACGTAACCGTAGCCCTAATCCTAACCCTAACCCTAACCTTAGCCCTAACGCTAACCCCTAACCCCTAACAGTAACTCTAACCCTAAACCTAACCCCTAAGCCCTAACCCCTAACCCTAACCATAACCCTAACCTAACCCTAACCCTAAACCTAAATCTTACCCTAAACCAAAACGTAACCGTAGCCCTAATCCTAACCCTAACCCTAACCTTAGCCCTAACGCTAACCCCTAACCCCTAACAGTAACTCTAACCCTAAACCTAACCCCTAAGCCCTAACCCCTAACCCTAACCATAACCCTAAAACCTAACCCTAACCCTAGCCCTAACCCTAGCCCTATGTCGTACCCTAACCCTAATCCTAACACTAACCCAAACTTAACCCTAAGCCTAAGCTTAACCCTTAAAACTAACCTAATACAAACCCTAACCCTAACTCCTAACCCTAACCCTAACCCTAACCCTAACTCTTACCCTAACCCTAACCCTAAACCTAGCCCTAACCCTAACCCTAACCCTAAGCCTAACCCTAACCCTAAGCCTAACCCCTAACCCTAACCCTATCCTAACCCTAACCCCTAACCCTAACCCTAACCCTAACCCTAATGACCCTAACCCTAACCCTTACCCTAACCCTAACCCCTAACCCTAACCCTAATGACCCTAACCCCTAACCCCAACCCTAACACTAACCCTAACCCTAATCCTGACCCTAACCCTAACCCCGCAGCCCTTCCAGGAGATCTCGATCTCCCCCTGGGGCCACCGTGGAAACACGAACCTCTGCGCCCAGCGCTGGTGCTGAGCGCCCGCCCAGCCGGGAGCCGGCGGAGAAGGACCCCCAGGATGATGCCGATGGTGATGGGTCAGAGAGAGACCGATGGCTGAAGGCAAAGAGACTCTCCCGCCGGCGGTCCGACGGCCCCGGCAGGAATCCGCGTGGGCGAGAAGATGAAGAAAGACCAGCACCAGGCCTGGGGGAGGTGGGAAAAGCACCGATCCTGACCCCCATCGCACAAGGCAGCAGGGGGTGGAGGACCCCAGGGATGAGCGATGGAGAAGCTTCTACCCTGGTGAGTCAAATCCAACCTTTCCCAGCCCCCTCCGCACCAGCCCGGCGCCTTCTCCTGGGAGTTTCCCACGCCGACAAGGAGCCCCTTCCACCCGGCGGTGGGTCACATTCTGGCCCTGGGGGTCCCCAGCTGCGGGGGAAGATGAGTTCCCTGCTCGGGGTGGGGATGCTGCTGTCCTGGGGGGAGCTGCCGAGGAGGAAAAGGAGGAGTTAAAAAAAAAGTTAAAAAAAAGTATAGAAAAGGATTTGAAAAGTAAATTTAGCCTTATACGATTGCGCCTTGCTTGAGGAGACGTAAATTAGTATTTTCTTCCCTTTCAGCTTTTTACAAATCGCTTTTTCTCACAAGAAATAATAATATTTAAAGAATTAAAATCATCGAAAACAAAAAAGCTGTCCTTAAATATAGAAATAAATAAATATAAATATATTTATCATTATATAATTATAAATATACATAAATTTTTAAATAATAAATTTTATTTAGAGCTGGGCTGAGAGGGTGGGTGTGCAGGGACCCCACACACCCCGTGTGTGTGTCTGGGGGTGTCCCCGACGCATCCCACCCAAAAACACATATGCGTGGACACATCCCACCCAAAAGAGTGGAGAAGTCAAAGACCTCCCGTGGCACGAATCTTCTCCCCGTCTGGAGAAGGCAAAGACCTCCCGTGGCACGAATCTTCTCCCCGTCTGGAGAAGGCAAAGACCTCCCACGGCACGAATCTCCTCCCTTGGGTCTTCCCGCGACCGTGGGTTCCAGGGAGCCAGAAGGAGCTGGTTTTCTCCCCACACCGCACGTTCTCCAGCCACGTCGGGCCAGACCCCCTTCCCTAAGTGTTTCCAGGGACCCTCCGTCCCCGCAGCCCGGCGACGCCGCGTCGGGAGTCATCGAGTCGGAGCGAACGCCGCCCCGCGTTCCGTCAGGGAAAACCGGAGCGGCCGCCGCTGTTCTCCAGCCTCAGGGCCACCAGCTCTGGGAAGAAAGGGACCGAGAGGGAACAGGGGTCTGGGGACCCCTCTGCACCCCCCAGCCCCACAGCTGGGTAGGGCCATGGCCTTAATTTAAGTGATTAATTTAATTTTGAACTTAATTTAATTATTTATACGTATAAAGTAAAACCAGTTAATTTTTAGTCTCCATCCCCCTCGCCCCCAAGGGCAGAGAGAATTCCCTGCTGGACAGACCCCCCTGCTCCATTCCCAGCACTCATCCTCTCGGAAAAGTTTCATTCCGTCGAGGTCATCACGCCCGGGAAGGGGAATGACCCAGGAGGATCAGGATCTCACGCCGTTCCTCCAAAGCGCGGAGCGCTGAGCGAGTCCCCCCGGGGGTTTCCAGCGCCGGGACCCTCAGCATCGTTGGCAGAATGGGTGCAGAGCGATGAAGGACCCCCCAGGGCAGGGATGGAGGACTCGTCCGCCACCCAAGACGCCGTCGGAGGGGGACGGAGAAACTCCGGCGAGATCGGATCCCCCCGGGGTAGGGTCCCCCCAAGGAATGGGGACATCCCTGGGACATCGCTGGGACATCGGTGAGGACGGTCCCAGCCTGGCAGTGGGACCAGCACCACTGGGCTCTGCTCCGGGGTCTCCTGGAGGGCGCAGCCACGCTCCCTTCTCCCATCCCAAAGGGGAAGAACGGGCCGTCCCCTTCCCCGAACACATCCCTCCAGCATCGGGAACGCGTCCGCCGTTATTTTCAGCCCATCCGTCGTGTTCGCAGTCGGACTCGGCGCCATTGTCCATCCCAACGGGGCCATATCCTGCCCCAAAGTCTCTGTCCTGAGGAGACCCCCAGCCAGGCCGCTTCCAAACCCACCGCCGCATCGTTCCCGCTCCGACCGTCACCCGGAATCGCGTTTCCCCTCCGCTCTCCCAGCCCGGCGCCCACTGCTGTTCTCCAGCCCCTTCCAGCACCACCGTGGGACGGGTCAGGATAGTGCCCAACCCTGCGGGTCCGGGGGAACCCCCACCCTGGGCAGATCCCAAGGGATCAGGGGTCGGAGCCCTCTCCCCTCCAGGCTGGGGGTGCCCAGTTCCAGCCCAGCACCCCCTCGACAGGAATTCCCATTCCCATCGGAATTCCCAAACCCATCCCCAGGGAGGAGCGCCCAGAGGATTCCGGGGATCCCCCCACCCACGTCCCCTCCTCACCCCTGGGGTCAGCCCGGTCCGAGCCCCCAGGAAGGATGTCTCTCTCCTCTAGAGATGCATTAATTGCAGCATTTAATGATTAAATAATCACCCTAATGATGCACTTAATTAAATTAATTAAATAAATTACTTAAATGATGCATCGTACATCTAGAGACGCCCCCATCCCCTTCTCTCCGGGGGGTCCCAACCGCTCTCATGGGGTCGGGGGTCCCCCGGACCGAGGGGGCGGCGAGCGGCACACGATCCCTCCGAGGTCCCCTCGAGCTGGGCAGAAAAATCAAATTAAAATTTAAACATTTTAATTTTTAATTTATTTTAATTAAGAATTAATTTTTAAAATATAATTAAATTAAAATTTTAAAATTTTCCTTTTTAATTTATTTTAATCAATAATTAATTTTAAAAATTTAATTAAATTTAAAATTTAAAATTTTAAAATTCCAGCCAGGCGAATCTGAGGAAATTTGCGGGAATTTGCGGAAACGGGTGTCGTGGAGGAGGCGGTCGAGGTCGGAGGAGAGGAGCTCGGAAGCCGGGCGGAGGCGGTCGCGGAACACGGAGCGACGCTCGAGGTGGATGGTCGGCGCGGTGAGAAAAACAGGAGGGGCGGTGAGGGGGCACGTTGGGCATCAGGACCCCCCTGGGGGAGGAGGTAAAAAATTTGGATGTTTTTCCGCCCCATAGATCTGGGGCGGGGGTGGGGGGAGGGGGATCCGACCCCCCACAAGGACATCGCGGTCGTTCCTCTCTCCTGGACTTTCCCCGGAAGGTTCGCCCCCCCCCCGAATTGTACATGTACATGTCTTGTACAATATGTACAATATGTACGTACAATATGTATGTACAATTATGTATTGTACATATGTATGTACATTGAAATGTACATGTATTTATTACATATGTTTCATGTAAAAATGTAAAATAAAATATAATTATTTATTATAACTATTAAAAAAAATTTCTGGGAAATACCATACACGTACATGTAATTATAAATGATTATATAAAATATAACAATTTAATATTATCTGTATTTCTATTTATTATATGTATTTATTTTAAATATAAGAATCTCTTTCCCTGGGGAATGGCTGCAGGGGGTGAAGCCGGGGGTACAGCCAGGGGTGCCCGGTTTTGTCCTTTGGAGCAGGGACCCTGTGCCCGGGCAGGGACTTGGTTAATTGGTTAATTACCTAATTACCTTTGTCGATTTGCCGAAATCTGAAGTTTCTAGACCCGGACGACACACGGGCTTTAGGCTAAAGGGGGGTGGGAATGGATTTTCCTGCAGACCCTGACTCCGGTGGAGGGGGGTGCGGCAGAATGCGCGGACCATGAGGGCCACCGTCGCTCGGCTTCGTGTCGCCAAAATCGTGGCAAATACGGATCATTATCCATTATTATATTGGATATTATATATTATAATATTATATATTACTATAATGGATCAAAATATGTCTGTGATGGTGCTCATTTATGATGCAGCCTTGATTTTGTTAATCGTTACTTTAATCGTTCTTTTAATACTTGTTTTTTGTCCTTGTCAATGCCCGTCATCTAATTACCCATGTCACCTATCGTCTTCTTCTGATCCCTCAGAACCATCCAATCGGTCTACAGCATGTTCTGGTTTTGTAAAGTTCGTTAAATTTGAGCATGTTCTGGTTTTGTAAAGTTCATTAAATTTAAGCATGATATATCTGTTAGCTGATGTTAATTAGATGTTCTCAGTTATTGGATGTTGTTGTTTAACTTAGGAAAATATTGTTAAGTAGACTTGAAAATGTTATTGTTAGAAGAAGATGTTTGTAATTAGCAGAACCATCATGTGATACTTTTATTTGTTTTCCATGATCATTTGAATCTTCTGTACCGGTGAAGAGGGAGCCTCGGAAAACCGGGCCACTTATGCCGTATGGAATCTATATCTCCTGCGCTATTTCTTCCCTTTCTTTCTCTCTCTCTTTCCTGCCCCCGTGGAGAACCATCCCTGAGGCAGCAATATCGAGCCGTGGGGGGGGTGGAAGAGACCGGAAGAGACCGTGTCCGTTGTTTATCTCAACATTAAACCACCCACGGACACCAACAGAGCGACTGTCGGGACCCAAAGACCGGAGGTCTCCCGTCTTCTGAGGAACCGGAATGTGGAGCGAATTCCAAGAAACTTTCACCCAACCCCTGCGCGTGCGCCCAGACCTGCGGTCAGCGAGATGGAGGAGACTGGAGACCCCTCAAGACCACCCAAGACTCCTGGAGAACCCTCAGGGATGACATTGGGCATGCACACCACCACCCTAACCCTAACCCTAACCCTAACCCTAAATTTTGTTGAAGCCAAATGGCTCTTGGAAGAAGAAGTCTGGATCTACAACAAGGCGACCCAATAAAAGAGCAGAAACGACCAGCGTTGGATGGAATGTTCTCCCACCGGACTTGAAGATGAGTCGGACGGTCAGAACGCCACAGATCCGTGGTGGGAGCTGTTGTGACTAACTCTTCCTTTATTTTCTTTATTTCTCTCTTTCCCTTGCATTGGTGAACCTGTTGTCAGGAAAATCAAGTTACTTGACGCCGTTTTGAGTCTTAATTCTGTTCCCGAGAATCCAAGTCAAACCTCACCCCGGTCTTTGACTGGTGCGTGACTGTCGCGGTAGAGGCGGACACGACAAGTCATAGATCGTGCAAAATGGTGACTTTATTGTTCTAACACGCCTTTTTATCCCCTTCTTTAGAGTAGGTGTTAGTATAGGATTGGTTGGGTTAGTCACGAACAATTCACGATTGGCGAGTTCGTTAGGACGGTTCTTCTTATCACTATCTTGGTTTTATATCGGTCTTCTCGGATCTTTCCGGACTCTCCAGGATACACTCCAAGCTGCTCAAGGTCGCGCTGTTCTCCAACCGTCAGGAATTCCGTAGACTCGTTGCATCCCCCGACAATTCCCCCTTTTTGTATTTGTGCTAAAAATATTGTCCCGGCTGCCCTCTGCAGGGCCCTTTGCTGAAAAGACAGGGCAATATTCGAAGCGCAGTTATCACCACCAGCAGAACCACCTCCACGGTCTTGAGCGGAGATATCCACCATCCAGACCATCCCCAACCCTCCAACATCTTGGTCAGCCCATCTCATTCAACGCTTTCCGTCAGCTTCCTGACTCCCTTCGTTAATTGTGGAATACGACTGAAAATGGATTCAGAATGATGGGATCGATTCATACGACACACCCCTTCCAACTCATCGCAACCGCGTCCTTGTGCTAAAAGCAAGAAATCGATCGCAGCTCTATTTTGTAGCGCAGCATGTCTGACATGACCAACATCGGTTAGAAGGCCACTTAACGCTAACGAGGTCACCTTAGATTGCTTCCGAAGCCAACATCCCAACTTATTTAAAGTTCTTCAGGCATTTGCAATGCCAACTCCTGGTGCCAATACAGAGGCTGCTAAAATCTGGCCTCAATTCCAGAATTCAACATCATCTTGACAGGAACTGCTCAACCGACGAACAGACCTTTGGACTCATCGATGTTTTCGAGTCACGTTCAGAATCGTTAACATATTTGGTGTTAATAATGTGAGGTGGCCTCCATTCGGTTTAGATGGAATGCCTCCCCAGGCACGATCTCCACGGATTAAAAACACACCGGGAGGCAGCGCAAAAGGAACAACAGAAGATCGTGAAGCATTAGGTATAATTAGGTATAATTACACCGTGCAGTTGCGTCGCGATAGAGACTACGAGTCGCATTAACATTTTGGCCTCGGCGAGCAGTATTGCCGTACGAGTAATTAAAAAACCACACAAGCATCCGTCATTACAGATCCTAATAATTCTAACTCTTGGGGTTCCTGGTGAAAGATGCGCATACGCATGATCCCGGTTGTTTGTACGACTTTTTGGAGAATTACAGAGATTTGGGATCTGCAGCGGGTTCGCCCAGGTGTCCACAGGTCGTCCTACCAAGCACGTCGAGAATGGATTTTCAGGGGTCGCGGTGGCGAGACACAAGGTGTCCTGGTGTGTCACGTTTGCTAAAGTGACCCAAACGTTTTGTTGAGGTGGTGAGACCCCCCATCCTTCCCCCCGAGGCAGGTTCCAATCCGGGCCGGACACACCGAGCAGGAACCCAGCGAGGACCAGTGTCTGTGGAAACACCAGCAGAACCCCTTCCCCAGGTTAATTGCTCACACGGTCCACTCCGCTGACCAGTAATTAAATCTCTAACGTGGACTTTGATACCTTCTGTAAATTCTGTGTTGAACAGAGAGAAGTGTTGACAAAGGGAAGAATTCTCCCCATCCTGGAGAAAGTGAAGAACATCAACTGCTTTATCTAAACACGCCTCTGGTGGTTCCCCAACCATTCCCCCTTTTGGTTTTTGAAGCTGCTGCTTCAACGTGCCACGTGCGCGCTCAACCATCGCTTGTCCTGGTGGGGAATGGGGAATTCCTGTGACATGATTAAAAAATGTTTAAACTTTTCGTGAAGCATATGCTGGGCCGTTGTCTGTTTTAATTTGGCACCCCAAGCACAGAGAAAGCCTTTTGGAAATGTTGAATTACATCTTTTCCTGTTTCTCCATGATGTGCTGTTGCTACCAAAGCGTGAGAATAAGTATCGATAGAAACATGAACGTATTTTTGTCTGCCAAATTCATTGATATGAGTAACATCAGATCGCCAAGTCTGTAAAGCTCGTCTACCTCTGGGATTAGTACCAAAATACACTGGAGCGTGAATTCCTCGGCAATCGGGACAAGCAGCTCCAACAGAGCGAGCTTCAGCATGGGACAAACCAAACTGCCTTCGTCAAGCTGGAAAACCTTGATGAAAAAATTGATGTGATCATATAGCTTGTTGCTCGATGTTAGGAACAGTGGTCAGAGCCATAGCAGAAACAAGAGCATCCGCTCTGGCATTCCCTTCCGTAGAAAACCCTGGTCAAGTGGGATGACTCCGGATACGCACGATAAAATAAGGTTCTGTCCGTAGTTGAATACTTTTCCAGAGTTCTAAAAGCACATCAAATAATAATTGATTGTCTGCCATGGTCAAAGCCACTTTGTCTAGTCGAGAAACCAAATTAGCTCCATACGCTGAGTCAGTTACAATATTTACAGTATTTATTAACATTTGTAATTTACAATTTGTAATTTTTATAAATGTATAAAATGTATAAAATATATTAAAATGTAATTTTTATAATTTACAATGTAATTTACAATATTTACATTGCTCGCAGCTCTACCACTTGTGGAGAACCATTTTGATGTCCTACTTTGCTGTTCCAGTAATTGTTCTCCTACCAGACTACTGCTGCTTTACCCATTTTTCCAGAACCATCTGTGAAGACAGTAGGGCCTTTCACAGGTTCCAGCTGGCTGAAGTTTTTCTGACCCAATGGTGTTTCTTGAGCAAATTTCAGGAGCGGGTGCGACGGTAGAGGATACGAGATCTGTCCTTGAAAACCCGCCAGAGCCGCTTGCAGCTCGGAATTGTAATTTACCACCAAATTGGTAATTTACCACCAATTTACCTCTGCCTCTGTAATTTACCATAGGTGGTGTAATCGTAATTTTGAACAGCGAAAACAATTGTCGCTGGATCACGGCCCATTAGTTCTACACATCGTTTTCTGGCTTTTATGATGACATCAGCAATAAGTTCAATCAAGCCAGGAGCGGTTTTTCGTGGCCGGAATGACAAAAACATCCATTCTGAAATATGTCATGGGTCATCCCACTCAGAATTCCACTGCACCAAAGCACCAAATGGCCCAGTTTTGTCAATTAGTACAAAGAATTGGACCAATTGAGACAGATCGATTCCAGAAACAAATTTCTTGTCTAAACATTGTTCCACCATGTGAATTACATTGAACGCTTCCTTCTTTAATATTCTGGGTTCTGCCGGATCATTGGAATGTTTTAAGAAGTCCAATAGAGGTTGTAACTGTGAATTGGTCAGTCCGAGATAGGGCCTGATCCAGTTCAAGGATCCCATTAATTTCTGTACATCACTGAGGGTCTTAACCGCAAGGTTGAGTTTCACAGGTTGGGGCACAACCTGCGTGTTTGGAATTGTCATTCCCAAATATTTCCATGGTGCTATTATTTCTTGCACTTTTCCAGGGCCAATAACTAACCCGTATTGTTGTAGCGAATTCCTGGCCAAATTTTTCATGTCCTTCAACCGCTCCTTGTTGTCTGATGCTAACAGAATGTCATCCATATAGTGATAACGATAACTAGTGGGGAATTTTTCCCTTACAGGTGACAGAGCTTGTGCAACAAACCATCGATAAATGGTCGGTGAATTTTTCATGCCCTGCGGCAGAACATCTCTTTTTGCTGGTTCTGCATGATTGATAGAAGGCACAGAAAATGCAAATTTGTCTTTATCTCGGGAAGCTAATGGAATTGTAAAAAAACAATCCTTAAGGTCCATGACGATGATTTCCCCATCTTGAGGGATCATGGCAGGTGAAGGCATGCCCGGTTGCAGAGCCCCCATCGTGGCCATGACAGCATTGAATTGCCGCAGGTCGTGCAAAAATCGCCATTTACCTGATTTCTTTTTGATCCCAAACACCGGAGTATTCCATGGACTGTGAGATGGTTCCATGTGTCCGGCAGTCAGTTGTTCTGCTACCAATTCTTGCAGGGCCTTGATTTTTTCAATTGGTAGGGGCCACCGATCCACCCACACAGGGTTATTTGTTCACCAGGTTAAAACAAGCATGGGTTGTTTTAACACACGTGGCCCCCGTCAAAAATCCGTGGTAATTCTCACCCCCCACTGCGACAAGCGATCCCTCCCCCATAAATTGAGGGGAGCCGCTGTCACGCATGGTTTAACGACCGCTTGTTGGTCCTCAGGATTGGTGACAAGAACTGGACTGGCTGCCGTCACATATGGTTTAACAACTGCTTGTTGGTCCTCAGGATTGGTGACCAGAACTGGACTGGCTGCCGTCTCAGCTCGTGTGGATCCTCCCAGCCCCACTCCTCCCATCCCAGCCTCCTCTGTCGGCCAGGTCGATGGCCACAGATCGTCGGCGATAATAGTCACGTCGGCGATAATAGTCACGTCGGCTCCGGTGTCCAGGAGCCCCGCAAGCCTTACTGTCGTCGGCGATCTTCCATGATTCGTCAGATGTGGTCGGGATGACGAGACAGTCTGAGACCGGCAGAACCGAGGGGGTCCCGCAGAGCCGAAGCCTCCATCGCATCGCCGTCACTGTTCTGCTTTGGAAATAGAACTCGAAAAAGGAACGAGTTGAGCAATATGACAACCCCTTTATACCAATAACCGCAATATAATATTGTGCAATATATTGCACAATATATACAACATAACAATCCCTTTAGGGATTGTTACTGGTGGGTAGGGGGTCGAAACCATCGCGCCAATTTGACCTGTAAAATCAGCATCGATAACTCCCACGTGTACAATTATTCCATTTAACGTGCTAAATGATCTTCCCAATAGCGACACGCTCAGTCCTCGTCCGATAGGACCCCTTGCATTAAGAAGGACCTTAACGATGTCGTTAGTGACTCGAGTGACTGTGTCGGCGGTGGAGACATCCAGCCCTGCTGAGCCAGCTGTTATAAGCGGCGACGAACCATTGCACGCCAGCCCATGGGTAATCCAATCAAAGTTAATTAAAGCAAGCGACAAACAGGCAAAACAGTGCTGGGCGGTCGGGGAGTCTCCGCTCTACCAACAGCGCGCGCCCCCCCTCCCCCCCAGAGTTTTATAGTTTTATAATAACTTTTATAATAACTTTTAAAAAACTTTTTACAATAACTTTTTATAATAACTTTTGAAAAAATTTTTATAATAACTTTTTAAAAACTTTTTATAATAACTTTTTATAATAACTTTTTTATTTTAATAATAACTAAGTTTTATAATAACTTTTTATAGTTTTTTGTTGCCAGGTTAAAGTCTCGGGCTCATGTGGGCTTGTTTAGTCTCTTCTGCGATTGCACGCCCTGTTGCTGGGGGAGTCGTGGGATGAAGGCTGCAGTCTTCCTCCGTGTTTTTTTTTGTGTCACCTGGAGCGTGGGCCCCTTAATTAAAATCACTCCTTATTAGGCATGGAAAGCCAACACATCTTGTTCACTTTGCCAGACAGTGGAGTTACGATGTTTCCAATCACACCTGCCTGCAAGGGCGAACACTGCCCTGCAGAAACAAACACATTAGGCAAGGCTTACAGAACTGGTGTGATCAACAAACATATAAAATAAATTTATCACAATGGAACGGCGATTTATGGTCTTGGTTACCTGGAGCACCATGGGTAAAACAGCTTCTGTTCTATCTGTTATGTGCATTTGTCACTCTGATGTTTGTGCCACGTGCTATTCCTTGTTTTATTCAATTAATGCAACATGTCCTATCGAATATGCAGTTTGTATCTGTTGCTTCAGTGCAAAACAGATTCCTGCCCTTGGCCAATCAAAGCGCGCGACTGTATCACTTGTTTAGGAACATGTGCTCTGGGATGGGGCGTGGAACTGCCTAAACACCCCCTCGCACTCAGGTTGGTCAGACCACGATTGCTAGCTCTGTAGTTAACCAAAATGTATGTTTTTCTCATCGTTAACTTAGCGACAGTTGCTTTGTTAGTCATTACTATATGTATGTCTTGGGTTTGTAAGTGTCCCGGGTGGTTTGGGGATTTTGTGGCTGTTGTTTTGTTGATCTTTGTCTGGCTGTATGTATGTGTTCGTTTTGTAATGGTTTGCATCAACCGTCTTGCAATTGTACTTGTTCATATGGACAACGACCTTCTCCCCCCTCCCCGTTCCGAAAGACCAGGAACACCCTCCTTAGGCTCGGACAAGGTCACCTTTCAGTAGGCATTGTTATCATTGGTGTTTTCTTATTAAGTGTTTAGGTAAAATAGTGGTTAGGTGTTGTTATATAAGGTTACTGTTTAGTTGTTATTAAGTGTTTAGGTAAAATAGTGGTTGGGTGTTGCTATATAAGGTTACTGTTTAGTTGTTATTAATTGTTTAGGTAAAATAGTGGTTGGGTGTTGCTATATAAGGTTACTGTTTAGTTGTTATTAATTGTTTAGGTAAAATAGTGGTTGGGTGTTGCTATATAAGGTTACTGTTTAGTTGTTATTAATTGTTTAGGTAAAATAGTGGTTGGGTGTTGCTATATAAGGTTACTGTTTAGTTGTTAAATATGGAAATTTGTAGGAAAAGCCTCTAGGCCCAAAATAAGGAACAGTTTTCCCGCCGCACATGCGGACTTCAACACCGGCAAACTGCGTGGACGGAGACCATTTTGTAGCGTACGCCGGCAAAATGACGGAGTATGACTACGTGTTTGCGCTGATTCCCATTTATTATATAGCCTTTGAGTTAATAGCGGTTATCTTAATTGTTCTTTTAATACTTCTTTTTTGTCCTTGTCGCTGTTCACCATGCGAATGACCATTATGTTTCTTTTATTGATTTTTTGTGACCCTGAGATATGTTTTAGTATTGTAGAGTCACTTGAATTTATAATAGTTAATTGTCACGGTATGTTAAGTAGATGATGCGTTAATAGCGGTTTAGCCATTGGATAAGATAATTGTTAAATGTGTTTTAATGTTATAGAGTTAGCTAAGTTTAGAATAAAAGTTGATGTTAAGTAGATGTTGCTAGTTATTGGATATTGTTGTTTAACCTGTTTAGAAATGTTATAATTGTTATGATATTGTTGATCGTTTATATTGTTGCAGAATGTGGAAGTATTGTAGTATTCTCAAAAAGCCAAATCATTTTATTTTGTTGTTTTACCATGGAAATTTGTTAACTTGGTTATGTCGTTGTAGCATGCACCTCTTCCCTCTTTCTCTCTCTATACCTTTACTTTCTACGCCACCACGAGGGCAGCAATGTCGAGCCACGGGGTGGATGTAAGAGACTGCGTTGGAACTGCTGACTCGACATCGCTGACATCGTTACCGGGGAGTGCGCACAGGCTGTCCCCGAAGAAAGCCACCGCATCCGCAACAGCCGAGCTGTGCCTGCCCACCAACACGAGGTGAGAAACCATCACGAGCACCTGGGCATGCGCCCATGGAAGAACAAGGGGCGGCACGCGGAATAATGAGTTTGTAGAAATGGGTGGACTTTTCCGAGAAACCGTGGGGACTGGGACGATAAAAAAAGGACGGCGTACTCCCCTCCCTCCTGGCACACGCGACGAGTGACCTGGACGTTGGGTGACCACTGAAGGAGATGAAGAAGATGAAGAAGGAGAGAAGGAGATGAGCTGAGGAACCCGACCCCCCGTCACTGGCGTCGGAGGCGACTCGGCGGGACGTTGTTGGCTTCGTGGTGGTAACGAGTCTTGCTACCTCTTCTCCGTTCTCTTGCTTAGGTCTGCCTCTTCTCTTTCTTCCTCACTTCGTTTCTATCACAGTTATTGGTTGTTATAGGAAATAAACGTTGGAAGGTTGTACAGCACTTGACCTCGTTTGTGTCTTCATCTCGCTCTCGGGATCATTTAACAACCCTCCCCGATATTGGGTCGGGACAGGCGCATAATGACGATCGTCCCCAAGTTATTACTTGTCGGGGAATGGCTTGCAGAAAGGGGTCATTGGGATTATATGCAGCTAGTGGGCCAACAGAATGACACTCGCATGGAGGGGGCTACTGCTAACAGCCTTGACATGACTGGGCCGAACTAGGCCCCAGCACAACTGTGGGGGAAGCTCAGCAAGGTCACAGCGTCCTTGAAGAAGAAAAACAACTAAGGCAAGGCCGGCTAGAACCGGTAAAAGGGGAATTCCCTCGCAAGCAAGAAGCCACAAGTAGGCGTGTTATGCAAATGTGACCTTTTCGTGTTCAACCTATAGCCAGGCTGTGTTTGGAATGTATTAGCACCAAGACATATATAAAGCTACACACTGTTCAATAAAGTTGGCACTATGTTTTGATTCATATTGGATTACTGGTGTCCGCCTTATTTCCTTCTCGTCAAGTGGCGCCCGAACAGGGACCCCGATTGCTCCAACAGGGGTCAACCTTGGAAAGGCGAGAAGACAGTTACCGGTGCAGCGGGAGCCGGTGTCGGCGACTCCTCCGACAAGGGGCACGACGAGCCCGGGAGGACGGCAGGGAGCCGGGAGCTGCGGGTTAGGAGCGCTCCGTCGTAGAAGTAGGGGACGCGCAGAGGATACGGCTGGCCAGCATGGATAAAGAGGTAGCGTTTTCTCTACTTCAAAGCTTTTTAGAAAAGCGAAAAGTGAACTTTAATCTTAAACATCTGTCCGGTTTGTGTGCCTATGGTTGCGCAAAGGGATTTTTCAAGTCAGGGGATGACTATTTTGATTGGAACCAGTGGAGGGAATTTGGCAATGAACTTTGGAACGATGTTATCGATGGGAAAAAGGAAGCCAAAGCTCTCCAGGTCCCCTGGCGAGAGACTATTAACACCATCGCCAAATATAAAGAGGAGAGAGCCCTGGCAGTCTCGGTGTCAGCGAAACTTGGTGAAACACAAAGAGTGGCTTCTTCTCAGGTGGAAAATCACCAAACGCAGGCTTTTAATCTGTTAGCTCCGGGACCGCCTGCTGTAGGTTTGCCAGTGAAGGTCGCTAAGACCCCGGCAGAAGCGGAACAGCGAGCACAGGAGGCTGTTGCCGCGCTATCGCCCTCTAACCAGGAATCCGACATTGCCTGCGTAGCAGAGTCTACTCCCCCATTACCCTCGGCACCACCTATGTCATTGACACCGAACCCCTTTTTACAAGATATCGCTGTCCAAACCTCTGCACTGCCCTCTCGGAGGGGCTCTGTTTCAACACCGAACCCTTTTGTAGAAGATTACGGTCAGGCGAAGACCCCTCTCAGTCGTTCTAGTAGTAGCTCTAGTGATTTAGATAGTGATGTAAATTCGGTGGAAGAGCTGTCTGATTTGTTTGAGAAGTTGTTTAAGATTTGCCAAAAGAGAGGGGGGAAACCAGAGCCGGTTTTTGCGAAACAACCTAAGAGAAAAAGCAAGTTGCAGGCGAAGGGCAAGGTTGCAGGTCAGGAGATACGGGAGGAGAGGGAGCTCAAACTCCCCCGTCCTCGTTGCCAACCATGGCCAAAAATAGCAAAGCAGGCCATGGAAGCGGGTGACGTTGCAACAGCAAATGAACTCTTAAAGGCCATGCCTGTGATATATAAGCAGCATGGGGAGGGGGATGATGCATATACCGCGGGTGAACACGACCCGTTTGACTGGAAGTTGTTGGTGCAACTGAGGGACACTGTGCGGCAGACGGGTTTACATAGTGAGCCTAGCAAACAGATGCTTCAGTATATCTTTTCTGCGAGTGGTATTATTTTGCAAGAAGATATTAAACAAGTGGTAAGAATGATACTTACCCCATCACAAACCATGCAATATGAAAGTCACCTTCAACGGCTCTGTAACACTGCCGCTACTTTGCCCAGGGCAGAGGGGGATCCGTTAGCTGGGGTAACGGCGGCACAGCTGATAGGGACTGGTACTTATTTTGGGGTACAGGCTCAGCTAGGACTTCCTCCAGCCATTTTACAGGAGGCTATGCGATTGGCACAGATAGCCCTCAGTGAAGTTAAAGCTGGTAGCGTAACTCCATCGTACTTGTCGGTAAAGCAAAAGCCAAACGAATCGTATGCAAGCTTTTTGGACAGGTTGCACCAAGCCTTAGACCAGTCAGACCACCCTGAGCATGTAAAGACTACCCTTGGTGAGAAGTTGGCTTTTGAGAATGCGAATGCGCGAACTAGGGATGTTTTGGTCACCCTCCCTCCTCATGCCTCTGTACAAGACATGTTAGAAAGGGCTCTGCGTTTAGAAAGTGCGGGCGCGTTAATGTCAGAAAGGGCATTTCCCTTGGTAGCCCCAGAGCCTTCGCCTGAGCAGGTTGCTGCCAAGGCGTTAAAGGAAGTAGCTGAGAAGCAGAGCCACATTGTGGAACAACAAGCTAAAGTACTAGATAATGTGATGGCAGCCTTGACGCCCCTAGTCCAACAACGTAAGGAAACGAGAGGGCGACAAAGAAGGATAAAGTGTTTTCGCTGCGGACAACAGGGGCATTTTCGAGATCACTGTAGAGCAGCTGCTGTGTTTTGTGACCACTGTAACTCTCGCTCCCACGCCACCGTAACTTGTTGGCGTCAGGGAAACTGGAAACAGAGCGCGGCTGGTCCCCGCGCGCAGACACAAGTAGCGGCACCAGTCAAATACAGCCCGCCACCCGAGACAGCCTCGGCTTGGACCTGGCAACAGCAGTAGACAGTATCTTGACAGATTCACGACCTGTTGTTATTGAATCCTCTACCCAGGGGCCCATACTAATTAGTGGCAAAGCAGTTGGTGGTTTACTTGTTGGTCATTCACCATCTGCTGTAAAAGGACTGATAGTTATCCCGGGAGTGATAGACTCTGATTACGTAGGAGTCATCAAAATCATGGTGCAAACTCAGTTCCCACCGATACGAGTTCCTGCAGGGAGTCGTATTGCACAGATCGTTCCCCTTCCACAACTGACCAAAGAAATGACACCACGCCTTACAAATGAAAGGGGGGCTGGTGGCTCTGGGTCCACAGGGCCTGCCGCAATGCTTACTCTGTCCATGGGTATACGACCAGAAGCTACCGTGACGTTATCGAATGGGGCTGATAGTTTTCAGCTCACTATGCTTTTAGATACAGGAGCTGATATCACAATTGTGTCCACCTTGTGCTGGCCTAAAGACTGGCAGACACTTCCCAGCGTGAGAGGGGTAGAAGGAGTTGGTGGAGCAGCTGCAGTGCGCCAATCCTCAGCGCCCATTCGTATCCACCTAGACAATCGACACGCTCAGATCCCCATTACGGTAATGCCTCTGCCCCAAGGCGTAAATGGACTCCTCGGTCGCGATGCTTTGAGACAACTTGATATGCGACTTACAAATGCCTCGGATTTTTGCTGACGGCCACTGTTCGGTACAATTTTCCGCTGCAGCTCCAGTGGGTCAGTGATACCCCCATCTGGATAGAGCAGTGGCCGTTAACAAAGGAGAAGCTGCAACAGGCACATAACCTTGTACAGGAGCAGTTGGCTGCAGGACATTTAAGGCCATCAACCAGTCCCTGGAATACGCCGATTTTTGTCATTCCTAAAAAGTCAGGGAAATATCGACTATTACAGGACTTACGCGCCGTCAATGAACAAATGCAGGCAATGGGTGCACTTCAGCCAGGATTACCATCTCCAGCAATGTTACCAGAAGCCTGGCATTTGTTGGTAATTGATCTCAAGGACTGTTTTTTTACCATCGCACTGCACTCGAATGATGCTCCGCGATTTGCTTTTACCTTGCCAGCTATTAACAGGCAAGGTCCTAGCGCGCGGTTTGAGTGGACAGTTCTTCCTCAAGGCATGAAAAACAGCCCCACACTCTGTCAACTGTTTGTCGACCAGGCCCTGCAGCCGCTCCGTGAACAGTGGTTTTCTACACGCATCTATCACTACATGGATGACATTCTTTTCTGTAGACAACAACCCTTCACCGAAAAAGACATTTTAGTCATTTCCAATATGTTAAGCCGGCAAGGTCTCCAGATTGCACCAGAGAAAATTCAAAGGGAACCTCCGTATAAGTACTTGGGATGGATCATCACTGAATCTCAAATTCGACCTCAGAAATTGTCTTTACATTTGGACATTAAGACCCTAACAGATGTTCAAAAACTTATGGGGGATCTTCAGTGGTTGAGACCGGTCATTGGCTTCACCAATCCTGATTTAGAACCTCTGCGACCGCTTCTAAAGGGGACTGATCCAGCAGCTTCGGTTGTACTCACCCCTACTCAGGAACGTTTGTTGCGACGTTTGGCATCAATGGTGGCAGAATGTTGGGTCAGTCGATATAATCCCGATTCTGCAGTAGATCTTACCATACTACCTACTGATAATACATTGCTTGGGGCCATTACCCAGGCAATGCACTCTAAGGGGGAGAGCACTCATGTGCTCGAATGGGTGTTTGTGACCTTGCAGCCCAGAACAACCATCCAACGGAAAATTGAGCTTTTGTCAGAATTGATACGGAAGGGTAGAAAGCGGTGTTTACAGATTCATGGAGAAGAACCCTCTACCATTTATTTGCCCATCCGAAAATTGGATTTAGAACAAATGATTGCTGAAAATGACTGCTTACAACTGGCTCTTTTGAGCACAGCCACAACATTGAACACAGCGTCGCTGGCCTCTCCTACCTTGAAATGGATGGGTCAGGGACAGTGGATAACACGACCCAAGTACTCAGAACGACCATTGGCAGAGGCAGTGACTGTGTTTACAGATGCAGGCAAAAAATCTAGGTGTGCAGCGATCGTTTGGAACCGGGACGGCCAATGGCAACAGCATATACTTAAGGGAGAGCCCGCTGACTCTTTACAAACGTTAGAATTGCTTGCAGTGGTGTGGGCTACCGTCAGATGGCTCACAATGCCTCTCAATATAGTAACTGATTCTCTCTATGTCGCAGGGATTGTACGCCGCGTAGAGACTGCCTTTATTCGTGACATCAAGAATTTACGGCTTTTTGAACTCTTGAGGCGTCTTCGCAGTGCACTTCAACAGAGGAGTGCCGCTTATTGTGTTATTCATATTAGAAGCCATAAATGGCAACAAGGCCTTGGAGAAGGGAATGCGAGGGCAGATCGATTAGTATCGGTGGTTGCCCCGCGAGATGAATTTCAGGCGGCTCGCCACTCTCATGAAATGTTTCATCAGAACGCTAAAGGCTTGTGCAAACAGTTTAGAATTTCAGTGAATGATGCCAAGGGCATTGTGCAAACCTGCCCAGAATGTAATCATCATGGGCCAGGTTTGGGTCTTGGTGTCAATCCTAGAGGACTGCAGGCCAACCAGATATGGCAAATGGATGTAACTCATGTGTCAGAGTTTGGGAGACTAAAATATGTACATGTATGCATAGATACTTTTAGTCACATGTTGTGGGCCACGGCACAAGCCGGTGAGAAAGCCATTCATGTCCAGAGGCACCTGACAGTTTGCCTAGCTGTTATGGGGGTTCCACAACAGATAAAGTCTGATAATGGTCCAGCTTATGCTGGAGAAAAGATAAGACGCTTTATGCAAAGATGGGGTATTCACCATGTCAGAGGCATTCCCAATTCTCCAACAGGTCAAGGTATTATAGAGAGGGCACACCAAACTTTAAAATGGTATTTGTTAAAATATTCTCAAATATCAGATGTTCAGGAGAAACTGGCTGTGACATTGTTTACCCTAAATCATTTGTGTATTTTTGGTGAAAGTGATTCCCCACCAGTAGTTCTGCATGCCCCAAAGGAGCAGCTGGACAAAAGAGTCCCAATGTTTGTACACTATCGGGACCCAAAGACTGGACAATGGCAGGGTCCGGCTGAGGTTCAGTATCTTGGAAGGGGTCATATGTGTGTGCTTGCACCTACAGGATCACTATGGGTACCAGCGAGGTGGACGCGCCCTGCGGCCAGCCAGCGAGTTCATCCTGACCGTGACATTGTTAGAGATGTGTCTTCTGACGACGCAGACACGGGCCGTCTACAGGGTGAACGACAGAACCAATATGTGGGTGACTTGGGCTAATCATACTGGCAATTTAGATTTTTGTCTGAGTATGCAGTCAGCCACTAGCCCCTTTAAAACGTGCCTCGTGGGTATACCTGGTGTTGAAGAGTCTGCCTTTGCTGCCTATGCTACTAATAACTGTCACTCTCCTCCCACCGTAGCTAGCTGTACTGCCACGTTAATCCGATCTCTTAACACCACCTTGCCCTGGGATCCACAAGAACTAGAATTGCTGGGTGCTAAAGCGGTGGGGTCAACGTCCAAAGGTCACACTCAGACGTGTGTCACATTCGGTGATAGGTTTAGTGGCAGGAACGGGTTTGAAACCTTTATCGGTGATACTCAGCCTCATGCGCGGGCAGACAAGAGATGGAACGAGTCAGGCTGGACGGAAGTATCGCCAGGGCCCAATTTCAGGCCATGGGATACAGGTTTTTGCGGCACCAATGAGACCACTCTTGACGGCTATAATGTCTCTCTGCCATTAGGTGCCTACGGGGCAGTTGATCTGTATAGCCCACTGCCATCGGTAGTTGGGCCCTTATTGTGGAACAACAACACCCCAAAAGCTCTTCCCCCAAATGTGTTTTTGATCTGTGGGGATAGAGCTTGGCAGGGCATCCCAAAAAACGCATATGGTGGACCGTGTTATCTGGGAAAACTTACCCTTTTTGCCCCGCATCAAAGGGACTGGCTGAACTTGACTAAGAGAACACGTCGTGTTAAACGAGGCGTGCCTTTGGATGATTCCTGTCGTGATGATGTTCAATTGTGGTCTACGACGGCCAACATTTTTGCTACGGCCTTTTTTCCGGGTTTGGCTGCAGCTCAAGCCCTCAAACAGCTGGAACGGTTGACATGCTGGTCGGTTAAACAAGCCAATGTCACCACAGAGGTTTTGTCACAATTGCTGCACGATCAAGACAGTTTGCGTCATGCCTTCTTGCAAGATCGTGCTGCCATTGATTTCTTGTTGTTAGCACATGGTCACGGGTGTGAAGACATTGAAGGAATGTGTTGTTTTAATCTTTCTGACCATAGTGCGTCCATTCACAAAAAGTTGGCTTGATTGGAGTCTCACACTCAGAGAGTTGTTAAGAATGTGAATCCCTTTGATGAGTGGCTACAATCGGCCTTTAGTGGACTTTCTCCTTGGTTGCTTAGCTTGTTAAAGGAAGGCTTACGCTTTATAGGTATAGTATTGTTGGTATTGATTATTTTACGCATTGCTTATGCCTGCATTAGGAAAAGTATAGAACGAGTGACACAAACTAACATTCTGTTGGCCCAAAAACAAAAAGGGGGAATTGTCGGGGAATAGCTTGCAGAAAGGGGTCATTGGGATTATATGCAGCTAGTGGGCCAACAGAATGACACTCGCATGGAGGGGGCTACTGCTAACAGCCTTGACATGACTGGGCCGAACTAGGCCCCAGCACAACTGTGGGGGAAGCTCAGCAAGGTCACAGCGTCCTTGAAGAAGAAAAACAACTAAGGCAAGGCCGGCTAGAACCGGTAAAAGGGGAATTCCCTCGCAAGCAAGAAGCCACAAGTAGGCGTGTTATGCAAATGTGACCTTTTCGTGTTCAACCTATAGCCAGGCTGTGTTTGGAATGTATTAGCACCAAGACATATATAAAGCTACACACTGTTCAATAAAGTTGGCACTATGTTTTGATTCATATTGGATTACTGGTGTCCGCCTTATTTCCTTCTCGTCAATTACTAAACAGGTTCCATTTACTGAGTTTTAGCAAAATTAAGGAAGGATTTTGCACGGACTCCAAAGCGATCAGAAACGGAATATGTTTGGAGAGTCTCGTCATCAGGAGGAGATGGAATCTTGTTGTCAGAGAAGGAAGCAGAAGGATCCTGGGGTGTTTTTATATCCTTATTTTATATCCTTATGTCACCTTATATAATGCCTATATAATGCCTATATCAATAATGCATCATGTTCGTCATGTAAGTTGCATGTCTCTGTGTTACAGCGTGTTGCAGGTAGGAAAGTCAGTTTATTACACCTAATCAAACAATTACAACACAGTTCCGAGGCAGGCAGCTGATGAAAGATTGGAATAATAAATTGTAACTTCCAAGCCAAAAATTGCAGATAAAAAAGCCAATTGCAGAGAAAGGCTGTTGGCTAAAATTAGGCCAGCCGAGATTCATTTCAGGGAGTCACATATAAGAAGTTTTGAAGCTGTTTCCGCTGTGACATCTAAAGATAATCCTTTGTGCTTTATAAAAGCTCATAAGAGAAATGCTTTTTATATATTTAAAAATGAAAAAAAAAAAAAAAGTTCCTCTTCAGGAATGGTTTTGTTTCACCCAAGTTAACTAAACATTGGTGCTTCTTTAAATCTATACCATGATATGTATTTATATCCTTATTTTATATAAGGATACATGTTACAGGTGTGCTTCTAATTACCAGTAATTATCAGGCCTCGTGGTCGTTGACACCGAGGGCAGCAGATTGGGCCGGGGGGCTGAACCCTTTGGAGAGGGGAGACCCCCTCGCTAGAATAGGTAGAAATCGGTAGAAAATGGGCAAAAGGTGGCTCGTTGGCAGATGATGGATGATCAGGAGCTGAAATCTCACCAGGGCTCTCCAAGGATGATGCCTGTGGATCCAGAATGGATGACTTCTCTAATCCGAGGACTTCCAGAGCTCTAAAACCCATTGGGATCAAACTCCAGGGGAAGATCCCAAATTGGAGCAGACGGAGTTCCAGCTGCTCTAGAGGGAGGAACGACCCCCAATCGCTGGAGAAAAGTGTGGACGTGGGGGGAAGCAGCCCAAGAGCTCATTAACTTTGGGAGGAAATATGGTCCCATGGGTGGATCCTGGCCAAGACCTGAAAGCCCTACGAGCCACGGAAGAAGGTGAGGGGTGGTCAGCGCCGGTCAAGAGAAGTCAGGATTCCAAATGGGATGCTGGGAGAGGGAAGTCCCGAAGCCACCAGGAATGGTGGCAACTGGGGCTCCGGAGAGGTGTTCCCCAAGATCTAACGGATGGGCTTCCAACCCAGAAGTTGGAGAAACTTGTCCAAAAATGGCAAAAAGTCAATTTGGAACCAGCCCCTAGTGCCCTACTATGGATAGACCTCGGGGAAGAAGCTGAGGAAGAAACCAAGGTGATGGGAAACCAGATCCTCCATTTCCCGAAGATGAAATGGAGGATGGATGTTGATAAGAAATGGAGGATGGATGTTGATAAGACAACTCACCTTCCATTGGGGAGGGGATTTATCGATTACTGTGGCTGTAGGGCCAGAGAAAAAAACAGTTTTAATTGATATGGGGGGCACAAATCATCGCACTGATGTGGACCGAGTCAGAGCAACGTGGAATTTCGACTTTGTCCGAAAACCTCATTAACTGAAATGCTTTGGGGGAAACCCAGTCGGTCCCTACGGCCTTGGGAACATGAACGCCTTTGGGATGCAGTTCCCCAGGTCAAGAATTGTCGGGGGAGAAATGGCTGCCCCGAACTGAATGCATTTTGTCCTAAACCCTTGACTTTAACCCCAGACCCTCAGTGGTCCCGGAGAACCGGTTTTTTCTCCTGGACAGCCAGTCCTGGTAGAACCGCCAACCATCGGAGCCGTTCCTTCTGTGCTCACCGAACGCCTCAATAAAACTGCTCGAAAAGCAAAAGATGGAAAAGAACATCAAATCCACACTGGGTGGATTATTCCATCCTTCTCATAACCATCTGCTTCTGGTTCCTTGGAGCGACCCAAATCTGTTTTTTTTTATTTTTTCCAGGTGAAATCTTGGAAGTCTGCCTGCAGGAATCCATGAAGCTGCAGATGGTTTGGTCAGTGATTCCTTTGTTAATATTTATAGGGTGTTAATATTTATAGGGTGTCGTTACAGAACCAAATCCAAGAGGTGTTAAAGCTCGGATTTATTCTTCTGTCAAAAAGTTCGTTAGAACTCCAGGAACATTTGATAAACCCCAGGTTCGATGATGTCAGGGGAATTAGTCCTGCCCAGCCGACTTCAGAATCCTGGAGATTTCCAAGCGCTGACCCAAAACGCGCCGATTGCTCCCCGAAAAGCGGAGGGCTCTCTCCCTCGAGGAGTTCCCCTCTGGCCGTGCCCCGACCCGAGGGGCAGTCCCCGGCTGCAGCCCTGCCGCTCCCAGGATTTTCCCTTTTCTAGGAGAAATTTCCCAATTCCCAAATTTCAGTTGGACCGATTCCAACCTGGCCTCCGGCGGGACCCCAGTTCTCCCCTGGTCGAATCGGATCCGGTGTCGTTTCATCCCGATTTGGGCCGTTTAATCCCGATTTCAATGGACCAGGGAGGACCCCGAGGGCTCCCCCCGCCTCCCCCGGGAAGCCCCGCCCACTCCCAGCCCCACCCACCAGCTGCCAGGCCCCACCCCCTCACCCTAACCCCACCCCAGCTCCACCTCCAGCCCCACCTGACCCCCGCCTCCCCGCCCAAGCCCCGCCTCCTTTCTCCCAGGTGGCCACGCCCCCTTGGAAAGAGAGGGAAAGAGAGGCCCTGCCTCCCTGCCCCCTCCCTCCAGAGGCCCCACCCCCTTTGCCTGCAGGCCCCGCCCACCACATTCACACCCCTGTAGCAGGGTTCCCCAGCATTCACCCCCCTAAGTCCCCCCTCCCGAGCCCCCGCCCCGAGCCCCCAGGCTCCACCCATCCACCCCAGGCACAGCCCACTCTCTCCACAGTCCCCGCCCATTCCCCCTCAAGCCCCGCCCACCACCTTCACACCACTGGAGCAGGGTTCCCAAGCAAACACCCCCCCAGGTACCCTCGCCCCTCCACCCCAGGCCCCGCCCACTCCCCCACAGACCCCGCCCCTTCCCCCAAGCCCCACCCACCTCATTAGCGCTGCTAATTAGCGCGCTAAGGTGTGTGTGCCTTTGAAAAGGGACGGGGGGATTACCCAGGGGGTGGGGCTACGCCCTGGGGGTGGAGCCACGCCCTGGAGGTGGAGCTAAGGCTGAGGGGCGGGGCTTGGTCTGGAAGGGGCGGGGCTAAGTCCTAAAAAGGGAGGGGAGAGGCCCTTGGGGAGATGGGGGGGCTATGTGCCTTTAAAAAGGGATGGGGGGTGGCTGAAGGGGCGGGGCCACGCCTAAGGGGCGAGGCTACACCTTAGGAGTGGGGCTACACCAAGAGGCGGTGCCACGCCTTCGGGGAGGGGCCAAGGATGCCCCTCGGGTGGGGCGGCAAAAGAACATTGGGGCAGGGGGAGCTGGAGGGGGCGGAGCTACAGGCAGGTGGTCAGGTCAGGTCTCAGGGGCGGGGCTAAGAGCACCCTGGTCTCCAAGAGGGGAGGGGGCGGGTCTTCCCAGCCGAGGAGGTGGAGCCAAGGCCAAGGGGTGTGTTCTGGTAGGGGGCGTGGCTTACTCTTGACAGGGGGCGGGGCTAAAGGCTCTTGCCGAGGGGAGGACTCAGCATCCCGGGGGTGGGTCTTCCCGGCCCAGAGGGCGGAGCCAAGGCAGGGGGTGTGTCCTCCTGACTTGGGGGCAAGGCTTACACCTCTGGGGCGGGGCTTAATGCTCCATAACCCTAAAATCCTTGGGGGCGGGACTCAGCATCCCAGGGGTGGGTCTTCCCTGCCCAGAAGCCAGAGCCAAGGCGGGGGTGTGTCCTTCTGGCTTGGGGGTGGGGCTTATTCATCAGGGGGTGGGGCTAAATGCTCTATAGGCCTAAACTTACCAGGGGAAGGACTCAGCGTCCCGGGGGCGGGTCTTCCCGTGCCAGGGGGTGGAGCCTGAGCGGCAGTGGGCGTGCCCACCATCAGCCCCACCCCCACCCCAAACTCCCCCTCCGGCCGATCTGACAGGAGCTGCCGCCGTCCACGATTCGGACGGGATCAGGACCCCCCCTGGAGGAGGAGGTAGAAAATTTGGGTGTTTTTCCGCCCTATAGATCTATGGGGTGGGGGGAGGGGGATCCAGCCCCCCACCAAGACATCGCGGTCGTTCCTCTCTCCCGGACTTTCCCCGGAAGGTTTTCGCCCCCCCCCGAATTATCGCCCCCGCGTCGGAATCCGGCGGTCGTGCGGCGGATCCGATCGTTTCCCTGCCCCATAGAGATGGGTCCAAGGGGGGGTCCGGCCTCTCCCCGCCCCAAAACAACGAGATTCGCCCCCAAATCCCCGCCCCACGGTGAGATCCGACCTTCTTCGCGCCCCCCGACACCAAAATCCCCCCAACCGCCCCCAAATCCGGGTTCCCACCCGGCTGGGATGAGCCCTCCGGCTTCGGGATCCGACCCGACCCCAAATCCCGGGGGGCTGCCGGGACTCGGGTGGGAACGGGGGGGGACGGTGGGAAGGCGGGAGGGCGATTCCCCGGACTGGAAAATTAATTAAATAGCATTAATTTAATTAATTTAAGTAATTAAATAAATGCTGCGGTTGAATCCCCCTTGGGGAAAGCCCGTAGGCTTCAATGAAGACCCAGCCAATGAATTAAGCCAATAATTAATTAAGCCAATAAATGAAGACCCAGCCAATTAATTAAGCCAATAATTAATGAAGCCAATAAATGAAGCCCCGATCCGTTCCCTCTCCAAGGGATTTATTTCAGGTTAACCTTTTAGGGTTAGGGTTAACCTTTAGTTAGGGTTAGGTTAAGTTTATTAAGTTTATTAAGTTAATTAAGTGAGGTTAAGTTTATTTAAGGGATTTCACCTTCTGCAAACGGCAGCTGGAAGACAAAAAGAATTAATCAATGAATGAATTAATCGATTAATTAATTAATCATTAAGATGAGATGAATTAATTCATTAAGATGTTGGGTGCCTAAGGGGAGTTTGCAGGGGCTACGGAGATGCGAGGGGCTTTGGGGCTGTTTCCCCGGCGTTTCTGGGAAAACCGGGATCCATCGGGATGGATCAACCCGTCCGTCCGTGTCCGGATTCTCTTCTGGGGGGAGAATCCTGTTCCTTCTCTGCGGCGCTGAGCCCTTGGGGGTTCTGGCGGAGCGGGCGGTGCGGGGAGGACGGCGATTCCTCTCTCCTCACATGCTGTGGGAGGAGAAAGGTAAAAAAAAAACCAACAAATATTTAAAAAAACATAACTCTGAGTCCTACCGGGTGGCTCGGAAGGCTGGAAATCCTCCCTTAGGCAGAAATGCCTAATTTTGGTTATTTATAGTTATTGTGGTTATTTGTGGTTATTGTGGTTATTGTGGTGATTTATGGTTATTGGGGTTATCGTGGTGATTTATAGTTATTGTGGTTATTTTGGTGATTTATAGTTATTGTGGTTATTGTGGTGATTTATGGTTATTGGGGTTATTTTGGTGATTTATGGTTATTGGGGTTATTTTGGTGATTTATGGTTATTGGGGTTATTGTGGTGATTTATAGTTATTGGGGTTATTGTGGTGATTTATAGTTATTTCCACTATCCATTCCCATCTGCCAGGAGTGAAGACAGTTTTGCCATTGCCAGCTTCGATCATGTTCTCTTTAATCCGTTTAATCCACAAATATATCAAATAGCTGTGTCGCGTCCCAAAGTTGGAGCGACTCAGGTTCGTGGATTTCCTTTGTCAGAATTAAGGTGAAACGACACCAGGGGAGTTCAAACAACAATCAACATTTATTCAACCTAGCTAGCTTTGTCCAGATACACATGAACTTGTTAATATGAACCTTGCAACGTGTCATTAAGCCACTGTTTGAGAAGAAGAGGGAAGTATAGAAAAATGAAATGGAAAAAGGAACATGAAATGTATCAGAAGGGGAGCCCTCCCGTTGAGTCACGAGGTTCAGAGCAGACCCCCTTGCTTTCTGGACTCCTTCTCAAAGAGGAGCTCAGGGGCGGCTAGATCCACTCCTAGTCTCAGACTTGGTCAACGGTTTATGTTTCAAAGGATGAGGTGTAGGGACTGTGGAAAAGAGAGAAGGGAGAGAGAGAGAGAGAATGAGAGAAAGGAGAAAGAAAGAGGAGAAGGGTTTCACCAGTCCTGGGTCCAGCGTTGGTCCAGCCAGCGTAGAGGTCCAGTTCCGGCGGGCGCGCGCTGAGGATTTGTTCTCTCCTCTTTTATAGTGTTAGTTGATGATCTTAACATGCGCAGTTCCCACACCTGGGGTTCACTGGAATCGATCAGTGAGCTTTGGGGCGGGGGCGGGGGGGTGTTCATTGTGGCCTGCTGGCATGACCACTTAAAATAGAAGCACAGTCCCAGCTTCCATGGGGCCCTCTTCCTCCAGGGAGGCATAAATTGTGCTCCTTCTCCTGGTAATTGGGGCCTTGGCCCACCCTCCGTGGAGCCCTCTCCCTCCAGGAAGACATAAATCGTGCTTCTTCTCCTGGTCACTCAAGATAAGGAATTGGGCCTTGGAGCAGTGCATTACCCCCCTCCATGGGGCCCTCTCCTCTGTCCACATTGTCCTGTTCACAAAACTCCAGCATTTTTACAGAGGTCATTTTGTCCACCAAAGTTCTTTTAGTGGATGTTTGAGACATTTGAATTTGTCAGACCGTCACACCACCCCGTGGCTCAAACAGTCGCTGGATTTTGATATCATCTTCGTCTGTGGTGATCTTGATATAGCGGACAGTAGGAGAAGAGAGAGAGACAGCTGAGGATAGTAAGCGGCTAATCATACATCTGACTATGGCAAGGCCTGTTATTAAACATACAAATCCAATTAAAATCATAAGTCCAATATTTACAAGCCATTTTCCCCATCCCGTCAGTCCCAAGGATCCTAAAATGGAAAGTAGCCATGAGTTTGGATTCCAGCCATCAAACCAGTCAGCTGGTTGCATTGCGTGGAAGAGTTCTCTCGTCTGGTCGGCAATCTCCTTCATCTTTGCCCGGGCTTCTTCAATGGAAGTCGTAGCGTTATGAATGGTAATACAACATTCAGATTCAGTCAAGTTCAACATACCACACACACCTTGTTCTTTTAACAATAACATATCTAAGGCTAGACGATTTTGTAATGTCATTTTTGATACCTGTTGCACTTGGAGATTTAGTTCCCCAAAGGCGTATCGAGTCCAATTACTTAATACATGTACTTGCCAAGTTAGGTTTTCTAGCACCCATTGGTGCCGAACGATATACCCAGATGGTGCAAAGAATGCTTCTAGCTCTAACGAAACCTTCTGTCCCCAAGTATAATAATCAGGTTTTAAAATGCTTTGAATCCATTTCTGGGCGCTACTTGGGTCATTAAGTTCTCGTTTCTTCCTGTGAATAGGTGGTGTGGTATATTCAAAGATTTGCCTGGGACACATAGTAGGAATTCCCAAACCACACTGCAATCCAGCCTGTTCGATAACATTCAAGTGCGAGTATATTTTCCCATCTGAGCACCCCCAGACGGTCCCCTCAGGGGCAGCATACAAAGCGTTTTGACAAGTAGCTGCGTCTCCCCGAGGTATTTGATTATCCTCCCCCACCGTATGTCTTGGGAAGTGGTTAATGGGAATTCCACATCTTAGCCAGATACTAACATTATTGGTGATCTGATTACATTGGTTATCCCGGTTTTGGTATCCAAAATTAGGATATCCCCAACAGGTGCCCATATCTCGAATTAAGGTTCTAACTTCCAAACTGATCCATGTTTCGATGGGATTGCCAGCGCCTGTGGTACAATCTACAATGTGGGTACAGTTTAACAAATGGGCATCATTGGGGTCAGGTGTGCCCACAAATTCTTTCTTTAATAAGTGAAGAGGTTGGTTTTTTAACATGTGTTTCACTGACCATCCCCAAGCAGTGTGGGCACTATCCATTGAAGGATATTGTCCCTTTCTGTCAGGTATGTGAACACACCAAGCTGAATCCCATTTTACATTATATTGTAATTCAAAAGGGGTAATTTCCGGGGAAGCAGGCCAAAAGGGCACTAGATTACAAGATATATTGTGATAGGAAGGGCAGCCTGTTATTTTCCACCAGGATGGAGAAGGTGGGAATCGTCTGGAAAAGGATTCCTCGAATCCTGGAGGACACGGTGGGCTATGACTAGTACCAATTTCGCGACTGACCTCCAATCTCCATCGCTTACAAGTTTTGTTTATTAAGTCAGGCCACCCCGTGTCCCGAGGGATCTCATAGAAGGCTGCTTCATCTCGCCACCATCTACCAGAGGAGGTGTAATCACTTCGGTATTGATACTCAAAGGGAGCATCTACTAACCCTATAATGCCATTGGTCATATTACGTTTTCCAATATTGAGCTTCACAGGTATCAAACCGAATCTAATCCCCTGCTCGGTAGAGGTAGGAATCTGAATACAGATCCCTTGATCCGTTTTATTCCAGACATGTATGAATCCTTGTATCACTTCCCAAGCTAAATTGGAGGTCCTTTCTCCTTGTCCAGATGCTCCAAAGCTAAGAAAGGCAAGGAGGAAGGAGCTCCAAACCATCTTTCCCTGTTAAACCATAAGAATATCACAAAGAGAATCAAACAAACAATACAGATAATGACCCACTCATCAAGTGAAAACATGAGTCTTGCCGTGGGCTTCTGATAACCTGCAAAATATATACAAAAATAAAAAATCATTAGAGGGATAGGATTGGGGGAGATGTCAAGTAGCACTGCTAGTGATTGGAATCCATCCGAGAAGCTGAGGTGTACTCTCCAAGGCGCCCATGCAGCTTCTGTAAAACAACCTCATACAGACCATGTGTAGGATGTGTTACTTATTATAGATGCATACAAACTAGCCTTAAACTTCAAGCTCTCTTGACTGGGATTGCTCTGATTAAAGCATCCGTAGATCAACAGAATGTGTTCATTGTGTGTAAAAAGGCTAATAAATTTATAGCGACCTCTTGCTCTCACGTGGCGTAGGGGTTGCTGCAAGAATTCCAACGCAGTCTGTTGTCAAGCTCTCTGTGTCCTCCCCCCAACTCAGGAATTCTGAGAAGTCAACACAGCATCACTAGTCAGAGTAACAAAAACATAAGCAAGCAATCAAGCAACTATGGTTTTAGTACTGTAACAGAGGGTTAGGTTTATATTGTGCATCTTAACTAATATGCTTGTTAGAATCCAGTTAGTGGGATACAGAAAAAAACATACTCTTATCAGCCATTTAACATCAGAGCAATTTTAATTCAAAACATGAAGGTCCACTTAAAAGGATGGGACAATCCATCGGGTATTGATACGATGCTCTTTCCCATGAGCATCTGTGGCCACCCAGGAATAGAGGTTAAGGGGTGTCTTTAGGGTTAGGGGCACTTGCCCCACAGTGGGTAGTTCCACTAATACTGGTTGTCCAGCATAGTGGAGCAAGTGTGCAGGGTCTTTGCCACCTTTCGTCCCTGGAACAATAGAAGGAGGTGTGGGACAGAATGCTAGGAGTCGGGGGCAGCCATTTGCCCCCCACCGGCTATTAATGCGGTATACTGCTTCTGGTACTCGCAAGGCCCACCCTGGGTCATTGTAGGGGTCGGCGTTCGGAAGATCTCGCGTTGTCACGGAAAGTTAGAGGATTAGTCGCAGCCTTGTGATGTACCTGTAACCCCACCTCCCCTTGTTAGTATAAAAGGAATTAACTGCGCAATAAAAGCTGGAAGTTGGCGCTCACACTGTGTGTGTTATCTGTCTCTTTCCCTGGTCCGGGCCGACCAGTGATCTAAGCGTGGCACCTTGATATGTAGCGAATGCTACATAGTGGTGACCCCGACGTGATCGGTTGCCTAGGCGACGATGGAACTTGCGCAAGTGATTAAGGTGTTGAAAGGGTTGGCTAATGAGGTGGGTGCCCGAGGAACGATTAGGAGGGGCCCCACGGGCGAATGCATCCAATGGGTGCTGCGCCGGGGAGGGATGAGTTCTCCCACAGAAGTTTTTAGTCCCCCAAATTGGGGAGTGGTTCGGGAGATGTTGCTTCAGTCGGCGCTCGAGGGTGAGCACGGCGCTGCGGAACGATTACGAGCTTGGGACATGGTGGAGGGGGTAGTTAAGGTGGGACAAAAGGCTAGGGAGTGCAGGTCGGCGGCGCGAGCTATCCTGTTTGCGGATGAAGCGCCGGTTCGAAAACAACGGGGGACAGTGCCCCCAGAGACGGTGGGACAAGATCAGACGGAGTGGGTGGTTGTGGAGCGGGGCTCGCGGAGCGGTTCCTCTCTGACTGATAGCGTGGACTCAGAGGGTGCGGCGGAGATAGGGGTTTTTCCAGTGGAGACGGTACCTCCGAGACTGGATGGGCCCTCTCTGCGGCGGGCATGGGAGGTGTTACGGCAGGATCTTCTGAAGGAGTTGCGGGAATGCCTCCTGGACTGGGTTCCCGGCGGGGATGTTAAGGGGGATTTGTACCGTCAGGTGAAGGAATGGGAGGAAAGAACGCCCCCGGAGGGGGAGCTCAAGAAGCTGAGAGAGTTAAAAACTGTAGCAGCGGGGGAACCACCCCCCGGCGAGGGAAACCAGGCGCCTTTGCCGGGAGAGCAGGCTGAGTTTCTGCCTGCCGAGCCTATGCAGGTTGACTCTGTGCCTGCCGAGCCTTTGCCTGTGCAGGCTGAGCCTTTGCCTGTGCAGGCTGAGTTTTTGCCTGCGGCGGCCGAGCCTTTGCCTGTGCAGGCTGAGTTTTTGCCTGTGGCGGCCGAGCCTTTGCCTGCGCAGGCTGCGCCAGTGCCTGCGGCGGGTGAGCCTTTGCCTGTGGCGGCCGAGCCTCTGCCTGCGCAGGCTGCGCCAGTGCCTGTGCGGGCCGGGCCTTTGCCTGCGGCGGTCGGGCCCGTGCCTGTGCGGGCTGAGCCTTTGCTTGTGGCGGCCGAGCCTCTGCCTGCGCAGGCTGCGCCAGTGCCTGCGGCGGCCGAGCCTTTGCCTGTGGCGGCCGAGCCTCTGCCTGCGCAGGCTGCGCCAGTGCCTGTGCGGGCCGGGCCTTTGCCTGCGGCGGTCGGGCCCGTGCCTGTGCGGGCTGAGCCTTTGCCTGTGGTGGCTGAGCCTTTGCCTGCGGCGGTCGGGCCCGTGCCTGTGCGGGCTGAGCCTTTGCCTGTGGTGGCTGAGCCTTTGCCTGCGGCGGTCGGGCCCGTGCCTGTGCGGGCTGAGCCTTTGCCTGTGGTGGCTGAGCCTTTGCCTGCGGCGGTCGGGCCCGTGCCTGTGCGGGCTGAGCCTTTGCCTGTGGTGGCTGAGCCTTTGCCTGCGGCGGTCGGGCCCGTGCCTGTGCGGGCTGAGCCTTTGCCTGTGCGGGCCGAACCTTTGCCTGCGCGGGCCGGGCCTCTGCCTGTGGTGGCCGAGCCGCTGCCTGCGCGGGCCGGGCCTACTGGGCCTGTGCTGGCTGCGCCTTTGCCTGCGGGGCCTGGCCCTGGTGGGCCTATTCTTGCTGCGCCATCAACTGCGCCATCTGCCGCTCCTGGGCCGGAACGGGTTAATCCCTCGGCTGGGCCCTTCCGAAACTGGCGCGCGGTACCAGCAGCTATAGACTCTGATTATTCCGATGAGGAGGGGTTGGATAGCGTGATCCGGCAGCCCTCGGGGAGCGTGCCACCGAGACAGGCAACGGAGAGACAGGACGCCTTACAGAGGCTGAGGGGTTTGTTACAGAGGCTTGAGGGGGTCATAGAGAACGCGGAGCGTACGGTGCCGTTAATGCCTCCTACGCAGGGGGCCGGGGACACCCAGGAAGGAGGCACCCAGAAAGGTACGGACTGGCGACTAGTGGCCAAGGAATGCTGCCTCTCAGGGGTTCAGTTTCAGCCGGTTGTTCTCCCAATTCGGGCTGCGTCACGGGGCGGGTATGCATGGATGCCTTTTGATATAAAGACCGTTCGAGAACTCGCAAGCACAGTGCAGGCGCATGGAGTGAATTCCTCGCAGGCGCTCACTTTGTTTGAGTGCCTGCTCGCAACGCCTGTAGCGCCCTATGATGTGATGCAGTTAATGAGAGGGGTGCTGCCTCCATCTTTGCTGCTGTTGTTTAAGGAGGAATGGCGAGCTCAGTGCGTTAAGGTGGTGACCGACGCCCAGGCCCCTGATCATCATCTCGCGGGAGTGACCATAGAACAGCTCATGGGGGAAGGGCCATTCGCCACGCCACAGGCGCAGGCACAGGGCATGCGCGGACGTGACTTTGCGGCGGTCGCGACTACCGCCATGGCCGCACTCAGACGTGTCGCAGCTATGGACAGAGCAGACCCCCCCTGGGTGAAGATCCGCCAGGGGCTTGCCGAAAGATTTACTGTCTTTCTGGATCGGCTTCAGCTTTCTATGCAGGCTGCAGACATTCCAGAGACTGCTAAAGATGCCATTATAATTGAATGTGCAAAGGCTCAGGCTAACCCGCAGACTGCGACGCTACTCTCTCAGTTGCCAGCGCGTTCCACGCTGGGCGAGATGATTCGCCATGTCCTGGAAAGGGAACAACAACAGGAAACGCAACCGATAGTGTCGGCCCTGCAGCAGGCTTTGCACAAGGGTGCAGGCGTTTGTCACCGGTGCGGGGGGAAGGGCCACATAGCGAGGAACTGCGCTACCAAACCCAAAGGGCCGGGCCAGGGCGCGGGGGCGGGCGGCACTCGTTGTTGGAAGTGTGGCAAGTCCGGGCACCGAGCCCGAGACTGCCGTGCGCCCGGGGTCCAGCAGGGGGTTGTAGAGCAACAGCGACAACAACAAGGATCGCAGTCGGTAAACGGTTCGGGGGGAGGGACGGGGGCCTCGCCCTCCCCTACGGCTTTTGCACAGGGCCCAACACCAACACCTCAGGATCACACGAAGCTTCCGTGGCGCTAACTGCCGACGGACAGGGACAGGGTCAGGACCAAGTAACATCTGTTCCTGCTGACACTCTGATAGCGCTGACAATGGGCATGAATACCCGTCCAGAACAAGTGATCACGCTAGAGGTGGGACCACCTCTTTTTCCACGAAGCGTTAGTATGATGGCCCTGTTAGATACAGGTGCAGATGTTACTGTGATTCCGATTCATATTTGGCCCCCGGAGTGGCCCACCGTCACGCAAGGGCAACTCCTGGGGGTGGGGGGGGCGCAAGAGTCAAGAAAGAGTACAGCCTTGGTAAAAATCACTCTTGCCCAGCCTACAACTACTGCAGATGCGGAGAGAGTGGCGTGGTGTAATCCGATGGTGGCGGCAGTCCCGACAGCCATCCTTGGGCGCTGCTGCCTAGAACGTTGGGGGTGTCGCCTTTCCACGGATTTTTAGTGGTGGCCACTGCTGTCTGCCGTCCCTTGAAGCTCACCTGGCTAACGAATAAGCCGGTGTGGGTGGAGCAGTGGCCTATGACTGAAGAGAAGAGGGCGGCAGTAGTGGAATTGGTGCATAGGGAAGCACAAATGGGCCATCTGGAACCTTCTACCAGTCCATGGAATACTCCTATATTTGTCATAAAGAAAAAATCAGGCGCGTGGCGACTCCTCCATGATTTGCGAGCGGTTAATGTCTGCTTACAGGACATGGGGGCTTTGCAGCCAGGGTTACCTTCTCCGGCCATTGTGCCGAAAGGACAGGGTGTCATTGTAATTGATATTAAAGATTGTTTTTTCAGTATTCCTTTACACCCAGATGATCGGGAACGGTTCGCCTTCTCTATCCCAGAGCGAAATCATCAGGCGCCCATGCAACGATATCAGTGGACAGTGCGCCCTCAAGGCATGAAGAATTCGCCAACTCTCTGTCAGATTGCGGTAGGTAAGGCCTTACACTCACTGCGTCAAGACTACCCGGAGGCCACCATCATGCACTACATGGATGACATTCTACTGTCCCATCGGAGCGAGTCTATGCTGCAGCACCTCTACGATCGGACAGTCCGGCAGCTAAGTGAATACGGGCTGCATGTATCCCCTAACAAGACACAAATGGGGCCCTCTGTTAGTTATCTAGGCACTCAAATAACACCTCGTACGGTCACTGCTCAAAGTTTTCTGGTCCCTGACCCAGTGTGTACTTTACATGATGCCCAGAAGTTAGTAGGCAAACTATTGTGGTTAAGGAACTTTGTTCCCATTGCTGCGGATGAGATGGACCTCCTGTACCAATTGCTTAACGGGGGAGAGCCCTTGAATACACCACGTACATTATTACCAGCACAACGTGAGTTGCTAGAACATATAGCCCAACGGGCCCAGCAGTGGGGCTTGCAAAGGTTTCAACCCACACAATCAGTTGATGCGCGGCTCTTTGTAGCCGGTCAGAGCTGCCACGGTGTATTGATACAGAGTACTGACGGCCCGGAGTGGCCCTTTGTCTGGTTACATCAGGGTAAGGTACGTACGGCTATAGTTAGTTGGCCTCTGCTGGTAGCCACCATGATCATTCGTTGCCGGGGGGCTTGTCAACATTACACTGGCAGAGATCCTGACCGCATTGTTTTGCCTTGTTCGCTAACGCAGTGGAACTTGGTTTATCAGCAGGTGGCTGTTTTGCAGAGTGCATTGGCGGAATTTGCCGGGACAATAGTGGGACATGAAATCCATCCTTGTGGGGAGATCTTGCATGCTTTACCTATTCTTCCAGCACAGCAGGTGGCGAAGCGTCCTACCGGCGGCCGAACGATCTTTACTGACGCGTCCTCCAAGACAAGCAAGGCCGTTTGTGTTTGGAAAGAAGAGGGGGTATGGCACCAGGTAGCATATACTGAGCCGAGTCGCTCGGTGCAGTTTTTGGAGGCCAAAGCAGTGGCCATGGCGCTGTTACGTTGGCCGACTGAGCCTTTGAATGTGGTCATGGATTCACTGTATGTATATAAGCTTGTGATTGCGGGGGAATGGGCAGTAGCTTCTTCTACGGAGATAGCTGGTATGCTGCTGAATGCTTTACAGTTACGTAGTGCGCCCGTTTTCCCTATTCATGTCACCAGTCATTCTGGTCTCCCTGGACCGTTAGCTGAAGGGAACAGCCGCGCCAACCAAGCGGCACAAGCGTGGATGGCTGCTGTTGGCGGCAATAACGTCACGCCGGCAAGGGCCCGCGCGATAACGTTGCATCGTCTTTTGCATTGCGGTCCGCGAGGCTTGGTGACTCTAACGGGCATCTCTCGTGCTGAAGCCAAAGAAGTTGTCGCAGCCTGCCCTCATTGTGCTAAAGGACCCCTTTGGGAAGCAGGGGTCAACCCTCGCGGTTTGCAACCAAATCAGATCTGGCAAACTGACATTACAGAATATGCTCCTTTTAGGCCTTTGCAGTATTTACATGTTACAGTAGACACTTATAGTAGATATATTCTTGCTACAGCGCATAGTAAACAGACTAGTTTGGCAGTTATACAGCATTGGCGTGCTTGCATAGCTCAATTAGGTATTCCGCAACAGATTAAGACGGACAATGGTGCAGCTTATGCCGGGGAACGGGTGAAGCGGTTTTGTACGATCTGGGGTATTGACCTTAAACATGGCATCCCTCATAATAGCACTGGCCAGGCCATTGTAGAACGAGCACATCGAACCTTGAAGACCTTGCTCGATCGGCTTAGGGAGGGGGAGCAGGAGGAGCCCTCCTGGCTACAGGAAAACACACCTGCTCTCCGCACGCAGCGTCTTCTGTTAACTGCGTTAACTTCATTAAATCAGACAGTTCGGGGGAACCTGGAACAGACGGCAGCGCAACGACATTTTATGAACATGGAAGACAATGGTCCTTATCCGTTGGTCCACGTGCGTGACCTTCAGACACGCCAATGGGACGGGCCGTTTGAGTTGCGTTGTCTCGGGCGAGGGTATGCCTGTGTACAGACACCTGAAGGGCTCCTGAAATGGGTTCCTAGTCGTATGATTCGTCCTGCCTTAACCTCGTAGTGTTTGAGTTTTCTTACAGATTGCTGTTATCCTGTCCTGGCTTATGACACCTTGGGTATCCGGATGACATCCCTCTCAGAGTCCATCAATACGTGCTTTTATGGGATCCGACTGTCGGAACTCGCGGCCAGGAATCTAGGTGCCTCGGACATTAAGCCTTAACATCAGCACACCAACGATAAGCCTTATAGAGTAATAGAAGTAACTCTTTCCAAGTCTTAACTTTCAATCTACCTCTTGTGTGAATTTCTATAAAGGAGCTTTTTGCTCTGCAGGGTAAATGGGATATTTACGGGTGTTTAAGATAGAGTGTTTTAAAGTAGTTGTAGAGATATGTTTCTACTCATGGCACTTTATATAGTTATTTCTTTGTGTGGAATTGTTCATAACAATAGAAGCCAACTCGTCATGGGGAGGGGAGAGATGTAGGGGTCGGCGTTCGGAAGATCTCGCGTTGTCACGGAAAGTTAGAGGATTAGTCGCAGCCTTGTGATGTACCTGTAACCCCACCTCCCCTTGTTAGTATAAAAGGAATTAACTGCGCAATAAAAGCCGGAAGTTGGCGCTCACACTGTGTGTGTTATCTGTCTCTTTCCCTGGTCCGGGCCGACCAGTGATCTAAGTGTGGCACCTTGATATGTAGCGAATGCTACAGGTCATGGGGCCTCAGAGCTCGTTTTAGAAGTCCGTTTGTTCTCTCTACAATACCATTAGCTTGAGGGTAGTAAGGGGTGTGGAAAACCCACTGTATTTCCTCACCCTTAGCCCATTCTTGCACCACTCCAGCAGTGAAATGGCTCCCATTATCAGATTGAATTGATTGAGGCTTGGGTAAGCAGCTAAACCATAGTTTAAGACTTTTCACTGTATTTTCTCCTGTTGCTCTGGTTCAGCTTTAGCTTGTGTTAGTCCTGATACCACCTCTACTCCTACTAACACATATCATTTTCCCTCTGATACCCGAAAGGGGCCAATATAGTCAATTTGCCACGTTTGCCATAAACCTTTGTTTGTTCTTAAATGTAGGGGTTGCTCTTTTAGAGGGTTATATTTTTCCAAACGAACTCGACACTGACCACATGCAGAAATAACAGTGTTACATAATTCTCGTGTAACGGCCCATCCTCTGCTAATAGCCTCTTTGTACAGGTCTTTACTCCCTGAATGGCCACGCTTCATGTGCAGCCACTCCAAAAGGTGTTCCCATTTCTCCACTTCAGCCTCGATGGCAAGACTGGCTAGTCGTGTTAAGGAATCTACCTGGTTATTTAGGAGGTGAGCTGGGTTATCTCCTGCCTGGTGTGCAGCAACCCAGCCTACCAAGAAAGATCTCTGCTTGGCGATATTCAGTATTTCTTCCCATTTGTCTCGTTGCCACACTGGCACTCGGTTTACTTCCCATTGGTTTTGCTCCCAAAATGGTAACCATTCAGTGCATCCTTTAAATACTGCATAGGATCAGTATAAATGTATATTGGTTCTGTTGTCTCAGCTTCCTTAACGACTACGCTCCACACAGCAACTAACTCCCCTACTTGGGCACTACCCTCTCCCTCAGTTATCACATGCTCCCCTGAATCAATAAGTAATGCTACTGCTCGATACTTCACGTTTTTCCGTCCCTTTTTGCGGAAGCATCAGTGAACCATACGTTTTTTAAATGGGGTTTGAAATCAGGAGCCACTTTGATGTACGATGGAGGGGGTTCTGTATCTGGGTGATCAGAAGGGGGATCCTGTATTTGGAGCGTTTTGGGTGTTCCCTCCTTTATCTGTCTAGTGTGACAGTAGTGGTCTAACTGGGCATACCACTTCCTTACTGTTTCTCGTTGAGCTACTCCTATGGGGGGAGGAGTTCCAGCCAATATTGGTTTCAGGATCTTAAAGGGTCCTCGCAGGATGATGGGCTGTTGTCGTATAATTCTCTCGGGTTCCTGTAAGGCTAGGTTAACCACAAAGAGTCCCTTCTCCCAAACTGAATACCGTTTTTCAGCATCCTTAAAGCTACGCGAGAAAAATCCTATGGGACGAGTAGGACCTTCAGGTCCACGCTGCCACATATGTATAGATAACCCATGAATTGCAAAACCCCATTCTATGTGGAGTGGGTCTGTTGGATGTATCGGCCCTACGGCCTGGTAAATCCCTGCTTCAAAAATTAACAATTTCACAGCCTCTTCATGGACAGGTGTCCAGTCCCAAGCAGTTCTTTTACGGGTTAAATCATATAAAGGGCGAGCTATGATAGAAAAGTCGGGGATGTGTTTTCTCCAAAACACTAGCAAGCCTAGGGCATGCTGCAATTCCTTCTTATTCTCAGGCATTTTCACTTGTTCGAGGGTGGACAAGGTTTCGGGAGGTATACACACCGTCCCTCCTTTCCACCAGATACCTAAAAATTTTACTTCAGGTGATGGAAGTTGCACCTTTTCAGCAGGAATTTGGAGCCCTAAATTCTCTAAGTGATTAATGATTTCTCTCTGGGTTTGCCCCACCACAGTGGCATCTGGTCCTCCAATTAGCACATCATCAATATATTGATATACTTTTACTCCATCTTCGGGAGTGATCTGATTTAATTCCTGGGCTAATGCATAGTGAGCAATGGTTGGTGAGTGGCAATAGCCTTGGGGAAGCCGTGTAAATGTATATTGTACACCTTCCCAGGTGAAGGCAAAGCGGTCCCTATCTGCTTCCTGCAAGGGAACCATAAAGAACATGTCTTTCACATCAATGGTTGCTAAAGTCTGGTGACTCTGTTCTTGTATGGTTGCAATTAATTCTGCTATATTGGGGACTGCAGCTGTTAATGGGCCAGTATTGGCATTCAGGCGTCTATAGTCGACTGTCAGTCGCCACCTCCCATTTGGCTTGCGGACTGGCCATACTGGGGAATTATAGGGTGAGTGCGTAGGAATAACTATCCCCTGTTCCCGTAACTCAGTTATCACTGAAGTGATCCCTTCCCTTGCTCCCAAAGGCAAAGCATAAGGTTTGACATTGACTATCTTTGAAGGGGGAAGAGTTGGTGCAGACTGCAAAAGCCTCACAGAGATTGCAGGACACCCAAATTTCCATTCTCTTCCCTTAGAGTCTACCCACGACCGGCCCTTTAAGAGGTCGAGTCCTAGAATATTGGTGGGTAGAGGACCTAGTATCATAGTAACTTCAACAGGGGACGAATCCCCTGGCAGCCAGCATTTAACTTTAGCTGTTGGCTGTGGTTGGGAGCTTCCAAAAACATCTGTGACCCATATCTGCTTCTTATCTGCAATTATTCCATTGCGGTTAGCAACATCCGCCCGGAGTGCTGACATCTGAGCACCCGTATCAACTAAAAAAGTTACTGGAGTCTTAAAGGGACCAAGGGGAAAAGTAATCAACAGGTCTCCTATCTTATTCTCAGTGAGCCTCCTTAAATAAACCCACTGGCCGTCCCCCGGCTCACTTACTGGGGACGGCGTGTCTGGTTTCCCGTCCTGCAAACAGTCATACTTTCCTCTGGAGCAGTAGGTGTTTGGGGAGTGGGAGTTACCAGCGACTGCGGATTCACCCCCTTATAGTCTCGAATGTTTAACTCAGTATGGGGGGGCTCCTTGTTTTTGTCTTTCCATCCTAGGACCAATTTTTCTAGGACAGAGGTGGGCAAGCCATCCATCACATCCCGGGGAATTCCCTTTTCTATCCCTTCTGCCCACAACAAGTTCCGCTGACCCCCATATGGCTTTTTGGTGTTTACAGTCTTAGATGGGGGAGGTCGGCCAGGTCCTTCTATTCGGCGGATAGCAGGCTTAGCCCTGCTTTCTTCCCTTGTGAGACCCATTCTCCGGCCGTAGTTAATCAATTCCTGTGCCACTTCTCCCCAGGTCAGGGCCCCTCCTGCATTTCGCCTCCCTCCTCTAGGTGCTATCGCATCACGTAATCTATCCTGCAGCTGAACAGCAAATAACTTCAAAGGATCTGGTAAACCCCTGATTAGAGGAGTCATTCTATCAGGATTGGCATTTAACAACATCGGAGAGGGCTGTTGTGGCACTAATCGCCTATCATGCATTAATTGGAGACAAGCAGTTTTCTGTAAGCTCTCGGTTAACTGATTTATAGAAGGGGTGTCTATCCGTGTTGGTTCTCCCCGTTCCATTTGGTCTATTCCCCCTGCCCAGTAAGCTGCCCGCTGCGTCAGAGACCATGGTTCCCTAGGATCATCAGTAGTTAGGAACACTCCAGGCCCCCAATATCCTTGGGCTTCATCTTCTGACAATAAAATCCGGTCACCACCAGTTAATGACACCCTCCACACATATTCTGTTTCGGTCTCCTTTGCTAGTCGGATATACTTTTCCTGAATTTTAGATAATTCAGTGGCAGAGTATGGTATCGTCTTAATGGTCACGTGTGGTGCTCTGCCAATTTGGCCGTTATCGATGGTTTCTGTTTTAATTAATGGCCTCATTGCTATCTCTTCATCCTCAGGGTAAAAAACTTTTCTGGTACATTCCAACTCTTGATTTGGATATAAAGATTTTTGTTGTTTCACTTGAACTACCTCTAGACCTTGCAGGTCTAAGTCTGGGTCAGATCGTTCATCTGCCTCGGCTCGTAAAATTCTTTCCCGATCTAACGCATCAGACAAGGCAGCATGAAGCCGCTGTGTTGTATTACGCTCAGCAGTTAACTGCTCTTGCAGGACTTTAACTAAATCCTGCAGGGACTGAATCTTCTCCTTATCTGCCTGCTCAGCTCTCATTGTTTCCTGTCGGTCTTCCTGAGCTGCTGCGAGCGCAGCCCCTAACACTGCACACACTACAGCCTTCCCTTTTCCTGGGCGAAACCTGCCTTCTTTTGCAAGCTTTTCAATTCTCCCTACAATGGCTTTTGGATCATGCCAGTGGTTTCGTGCCCAGGCTACTCCTTGTGGGGAAGGGCGGGCTTTATATACAATTAGCTTCTCTAAAACAGGGGAACAGTCAGACACAGGTATTTCCCGGGTCACCATGCCTGCCACTGCTCGGATCTCTCCCGACTTATTGTTGAGAGATCCTTCCCAGATCCTCCCCGCCCGCTCTCCGGGTGGAGGTCCGGTATCCCGTTAGAATCTCCCTTCCAACAAGGGAAATCCCGTATAGGCAGTTAGCCTCTCTAAAAACTGGGGAACAGTCAGACACAGATTTTTCCCGGGCCTCTATGTCTGCCACTGCTCAGATCTCTCCCGACTTATTGTTGAGAGATCTTTCCCAGATCCTCCCCGCTCGTTCTCCGAGTGGAGGTCCGGTATCCCATTAGAAACTCCCTTCCAACAAGGGAAATCCTGTCCGTGACGCCAGTTAAGATGTCGCGTCCCAAAGTTGGAGTGACTCAGGTTTGTGGATTTCCTTTGTCAGAATTAAGGTGAAACGACACCAGGGGAGTTCAAACAACAATCAACATTTATTCAACCTAGCTAGCTTTGTCCAGATACACATGAACTTGTTAATATGAACCTTGCAACGTGTCATTAAGCCACTGTTTGAGAAGAAGAGGGAAGTATAGAAAAATGAAATGGAAAAAGGAACATGAAATGTATCAGAAGGGGAGCCCTCCCGTTGAGTCACGAGGTTCAGAGCAGACCCCCTTGCTTTCTGGACTCCTTCTCAAAGAGGAGCTCAGGGGCGGCTAGATCCACTCCTAGTCTCAGACTTGGTCAACGGTTTATGTTTCAAAGGATGAGGTGTAGGGACTGTGGAAAAGAGAGAAGGGAGAGAGAGAGAGAGAATGAGAGAAAGGAGAAAGAAAGAGGAGAAGGGTTTCACCAGTCCTGGATCCAGCATTGGTCCAGCCAGCGTAGAGGTCCAGTTCCGGCGGGCGCGCGCTGAGGATTTGTTCTCTCCTCTTTTATAGTGTTAGTTGATGATCTTAACATGCGCAGTTCCCACACCTGGGGTTCACTGGAATCGATCAGTGAGCTTTGGCGGGAGGGGGTGTGTGTTCATTGTGGCCTGCTGGCATGACCACTTAAAATAGAAGCACAGTCCCAGCTTCCATGGGGCCCTCTTCCTCCAGGGAGGCATAAATTGTGCTCCTTCTCCTGGTAATTGGGGCCTTGGCCCACCCTCCGTGGAGCCCTCTCCCTCCAGGAAGACATAAATCGTGCTTCTTCTCCTGGTCACTCAAGATAAGGAATTGGGCCTTGGAGCAGTGCATTACCCCCCTCCATGGGGCCCTCTCCTCTGTCCACATTGTCCTGTTCACAAAACTCCAGCATTTTTACAGAGGTCATTTTGTCCACCAAAGTTCTTTTAGTGGATGTTTGAGACATTTGAATTTGTCAGACCGTCACAAGCTGATCCTAATGTTGGAGTCCTCTAAAGTGGGACTGAATTATTTATTTCGTGATGATGAAAATGGCTGGGCTTGATTGGGTTTTCTTTGATTCTGCTCGAAGTCTGGAAGATAAAAGATCGGCGATTGTCTCTCCCAGTTTCTTATTCCGAATCCTTCCAGGCTTTTCATTTTTCACGAGCTGCTGTTCCTACTTTAGAGTCAAGGTGAGGGAGTTGTTAAGACTTTTTTTTTATTTTTCTATTAAAGAGGTTTAAGTATGTAAAAACTTTTATTTTTCCTGATTATGCCTCACACGGGTAAATCCAAGACGCACGCAGCATCGATTAGGCGAGAAGAAATGGTGAAAGAAATTGAATTTTGTTGGAAGCTTTTTTGCACAGTGGGAGCTATCGCGCGTTAATCGCTGAGAAGGGTCCGCTGATCCCAGCAGAGCTCGTGTCTCACCGGTGGGAATAGTTTAGTACTCTGGCGTCTTTCAGCCAATTAAGTCTGTGGAATAAGTCTAATAAGTCTAATAAGTCTAATAAGTGTAATAAGTCTTGGGTCTCTAACCGGTGGGCAGGTTTGGATCGTCAGCCAGGCTTCTTGCCCGGCTTTTCTGTGCAGGAGAAAAGTGATTATGGTTAACTGAATAAATGTAAAAAAAAAAAATAAAAATTCTTAGCGGTAGTCAAATGGGATAGGAGTTGGGCGGTCGGCTTAATAGCTGCGGGTGTGTTGTGAAAAGTGGTGTGAAAATGTGAACTCTCGCTTGTGCGCTCGGAAAATATTAAGCTGACATTTTAGAGCGGACTCAGAGAATTAATTCATTCTCGGAAGACAATATTAAAACTCTAATTAAGCTTTATAAGTGAATAAGCAGCACAAATCGATCTCTGTTCTCATCTTATAATTCCTGTTCCTAATTAGTACTCTGAAGTCCTGCCGCATCCTTCTGCGGTGCACCCATCTCCACAGCAGCAGTTCTTCTCTCCAAAAGCTTCTGGGTTTGTTGTTGTTTTAATTTTTTTTTTATTAATGCGTATTTAAAATAGGAATTGTCTCGCTGGGTCGGTTCAGGCTGGGATTCTGCCTTTGGTAGCGGTTCCTGCCAGATGCTTCGGATGCGCCAAGTTTGTGGTGGAAAACTCCATCTGCCTGAGCACTTGCTGGAGAGATGGTTTTCTCCAGATATTGGTTATTCCAATTGGCGAGAAAAAACATTTAAAAGGTTCTTTTTGCTTCAGAGCTGCAGTTCAAGATCCTATGAATGGTTTTTCTTGCAGTTCAAGATCTTATGAATGGTTTTTCTTGCAGTTCAAGATCTTACGAATGGTTTTTCTTGCAGTTCAAGATCTTACGAATGGTTTTTCTTGCAGCTGTATCTAAAGTCAAGCCCCAAAGGGTTCGATACTGCTTTTTAGCTGTCACTTGGAGGCACCAAAAAGCGTTTAGTCCTTTGGAACGGCTGGGTTTGTCCGTTTGCTGAAGGTCAGCTTCTTGGGTCATCGGAGAAATAAGACACGCGTACCTAGAGCTGCTAGTACCAATTATTTCCAAACCCAATTATTTTCCAAACCCATTATTTTCCAATCCCATTATTTTCCAATCCCATTATTTTCCAATGCCATTTATTTTCCAATGCCATTTATTTTCCAATGCCATTATCTTCCAATGCCATTATCTTCCAATGCCATTATCTTCCAATGCCATTATCTTGCAATCCCATTCTATTTTGCAATCCCATTCTATTTTGCAATCCATTTATTTTCCAACCCCATTGACATCCTAGCCTAGCAGCACTCCATGTACCAATATCTCTGGTTTTTTCTAGACGATGGTGTTCGAGTCTGGAGTTTAAACGTTTCCCAGCCCAGCCCCGGACTAGAAATCCCGCAGGATTTCCATCTCTCGGCAGTGAGAGATTTTCCATCTCTCTCGCAGCGCTGCTGTTAGAGCTTCGCGTCCGTAGGGTGACGAGCGCGTCGATCCTCCGGCACTTTTGCAGATTTTTCAGACATTTCTGGGCATGACGTCACTTTGTGAGTTTAGATGACCATAAATCGAGAAGGCAGCGACCCTAAAGCACGAGCCTCCTGTCGAAAACACCCCAATCTTTTAGCTGGACAAAAAGCGTCTCTTCTGTCGGCAGCTTCTCCCGAAGCTTCGTTCCGCGGATTTTCTTGCGCATCCACCGGTCCCCTGGGCTGGGGACTGCAGCTGGGGCAAATCCCCTTCTCCCAGAATCGGGGCTGGACCTGCCGTGGGGCAGAAATCCTGGGTGGGTATGCAAAAAAAATCCTGGGTGGGTATGGGGACTTTGGTCAACTGAATTATTATTTTCATACTTTTTTTTCACGTGGGATAAAGAGTCAGTCGGGAGCCTGGTAGGTTAGGGTTAGGGTTGGGGTTGGGGTTTGGGTTTAGGGTTAGGGGTTAGGGGTTTAGGTTTAGGGTTAGGGGTTTGGGGTTAGGGTTTGGGGTTAGGGTTTGGGGTTAGGGTTTGGGTTTGGGGTTAGGGTTTGGGGTTAGGGTTTGGGGTTAGGGGTTAGGGTTAGGGTTAGGTTTAGAGTCGGGAGCCTGGTAGGGAGACTGTTTTGAGACCTGCTGAAAGGTGGGCTAAAAGTGGCAGATGCAGAAGAACATGGTGATAATTGTGATATATCTTGACAGCACTTGAAAGCGTTTTCCTTATGGCAAACAATCCTGCAGCTCGTTAACGCTGCTCCTTTCTTTGCGGAGACTTTCTGGAACTCTGGTCAATCCGTTCGGTTCCCAGCTTGTTCATGGACCATGGAGCCCAGCTCCTCAAATTCTTCAAAAGTCCGGGTGGCTTTTTCTTTGTGCCTCTAGGATGTAGCAGCTTTCCACGCTGGGTTTTTTTTCCATGATGTTTTTCCAGGCAGCTTCTCTGCCGGTTTGTCGGCTGCAGAACACGGGCAGTGGGAAGATTCCCAACCGGACCGACGTCTTCCATGGGCTGAGTGGGATTTTCCGAACATTTCACATTCCCAAACCTGAACCAACTCAACTTGCTTTGGAAATATGCAAGCTGTGGTGCTTTTCTAAATAACTGCACATATTTTATCGTTGCATATTTAAGTATTTAGCTTGATACTTGTAATTGCACACACACCTGCATAAATAAACAGAGAATGTAAATAACTAACTGCACATATTTTATCATTGCATATTTAAGTATTTAGTTTCATACTTGTAATTGCACACACACCTGCATACATAAACAGAGAAAGGGACACATAACCTATCATGACAGATGCCATTCTGTACCTCAGGAGTCATTATGGTTTTGTAAAGATGGAAGCAAAAGATAAGAAAAAAAAGACATATATGGTCCCTTTTTTGGTGGCCTGTAGACAATGGACAATACTAGAATTTCTTTAACCAATTTGTTTTCTCCATAAATTCCAAATCTGCCTCAACTCTGGTACATTTTATACTTGGATACTCTCATACAGGTTTTTTTAGGTAGCTCTTTATTATGCCTTTGCAATCTGTTACCCTGCAATTACAACAGGGCATCGTGTTGGGAGCAGCTAAGCAGAGTGAGCTGTCTATAAAATTCCCATAATCAGGTTTTCACTGGGATAAGAAGTTTTACAGGATCTTCAGCGCAGGAGCAGAGAGGTCTGGGGGGGAGCAGGGCTGGATGAAATCTGTGCTAAGGGGAGGCGAGGTGCAAGCAGCAGAAGTCCTGGTGGGGGACTCACAAAATGAGCATTTGGTGACCGATGCCTTTATTATTATTTTTTTTCATCGCTAAGTCAGCTTCTACTGAAGTAGCCTTGAAGGTATCTGTATGCCTTTACTTGCTTACAGGTAAAGAGTGTGTATATATATATATATATATATATGTTAGAGACCCCAAACGCATCCCTTGACACTCTTCCTTCCTGCAGAAAGTAAATTAAAGCTTTGCAGATGGACCCGACATTTCCATTCCCTATCAGCAGCACCGCTCTGAGCTCTGGAAGCGGAAAACCTGGATTAAACTGAGTGGAAAAACAGGGAAGCAGCTTGGCTGGTCTGGCAAGGGCTAGACCTAACCCTAACCCTAAACCCTAACCCTAAACCCTAACCCCTAACCCCTAACCCTAACCCTAACCCTAACCCTAGCCCTAAGTGTTGTGACCAACTCCGTCGTTCTGAGGGATGCAAAATGCTGAGCCAGCTTCGTTAGCTAAAACGCTTTAGGTGGCTTTAATGTTTTCCTGGCTTAAATGAGGCCGAGGATAGACTTTTTGACGTGTTGAGGGGTTTTTTTGGGGGGGGGAGGTGGTGGTAGTTGATAAAGTGCATAGGGAAATAAATTTCTTGCGTGTACTTGAAAATCCTTATTTTTGTCTGCATCCCGCTTATATGTTTGGAGAGTCTCGTCGTCAGGAGGAGGTGGAATCTTGTTGTCAGAGAAGGAAGCAGAAGGATCCTGGGGTGTTTCTATATCCTTATTTTATATCCTTATATAAAAGCTCGGCAGAGCTTTCACAACCGGCTGCAGCGAGTTTGCAAGCAGGAGAGCCCCAGCCGGCGTGCTCTGCGTGCAAGGGGCACCCCAAAATTGGGGAAAAAGAGCCGTCTTCCCCAGCACGCGCTTCACGCCGTGCCGTTGGAGGAACGGGGAGCCGGCGCGGCCGCGGCGCTTGCTGCGTGCAATTAGCTACTTGGCACTGCTGCTGCATCCGTGGGAGACGTTTTGCTGTTTTCCAGGGAAAGCTTTTATTCGAGGTTGACTTTTGATTTCTTTTTCTGAGGGAGGAGAAATTAATGACCACCCTCGTTTCTGTTGCGGGATTTATTATATTTTTGCAATTGCAGGATTTGCAGGAAATTGCGGGATTTATTATAATTTTGCAATTGCAGGATTTGCAGGAAATTGCGGGATTTATTATGTTTTTGCAATTGCAGGATTTGCAGGAAATTGCGGGATTTATTATATTTTTGCAATTGCAGGATTTGCAGGAAATTGCAGGATTTATTATATTGACAAAAGATCAGAAAGAGCCAGGAACTTCGTCATGTTCGAATGGCTTTCAAAAACAATATTTCTAAATGTCAAGTGAATGTGCTCTGGGAACGATGCGATTCAAGGACCCGGTATGAACATCAAATCGTATCTGCTGCCACAAGGACTTGCGGGATTCTCTTAGGCAAACGCAGTGGTGAGACTTAGAGTTTATTTCAGTTTTTTTCCCATCTTTCTTCTAAAAGAAAAGTTTTATTTTTCTCATGCCTGTCCTCGCCGCAAATGCAGACCAAACCTGTCTGAGATGGCAGATATTAAAAATGAAACCCTCATGAATGAGAAACGTAGCCTGCATTTTTTATGATGGAGGTAAAAGTAAACCCGTTTACTTTTAAAAAAGTAAATATTTTTTTAAAAGTGCCTATTTTTAAAAAAGTAAATGACTAAGTAGGTGGGATGTAGGTATCGATAAATATTTATTCCAAAGAAGTCATCTCTCAACTGAATTGGAAATGGTCTCATCCCTTTAGGCAATTAAAAATCAGTGTTTGTTTTTGCAGAGCGGAGGTAACATTTTCCAGTCGCTTTTGGAACGTGTCCACCCTCAAATGAAAAGTTTTGCTGCTGCATGGCATTTTTTTTTTTTTTTCAGAGTAATTGCACTGAAAGGACACTCTGATTTATAGGATGGACTGTAATGAAGTCCATCATTAAAACTGTCCTTTCAATTCTTCTGAATTCTGAATTCTGAATTCAATTCTGATTTCAATTCCTGCCTCAGTTTCATTTTGGCTCTCACTTTCCTTTCGGCCCTCACATTCAGTTTTTTCAAGAATTGAAAAAAAAAGGAGAATGCTGATCCCAGGGTTTTTCTGGGGTTTAAGGCTGTCGGTGCCTGCTGAAGCCAGTCCCCGTTTGTCCATTTGGAAATTGGAATTTTCCCATTTGTCTTTGGGAATCTTGGACACAGCGCCACATGGAGCAGAACAGCGACGGCCGCGTCAAGCTGTGAAACGCCGGGGTTGCCCCGTCCTGCATGCGCTCGGGGGGGGGGGATGTCGTGTGGTGGCCAGAATATTGGTTTAATAATATATTAAAACAATTTTATTGGTTCAATTTATAAATAAATTTATATATTATAAATATTTACTTATTATAAATATTTATAATATTTATTTATAATATTTATTTCTATCATAAATATAAATAAATAAATTTATAAATATTAAACCAATATATCTTATATATTCTGATAAGTTAAAATTTGATATAAGCTGGGTTTGATCCAAAGGTGAAGACTGTAGAATATCGGGGTTTGAAGCTCACAATGGAGTCGTCGAAACTTAGGAACGTACAAAATGTGCTGTATACAGAAACTAAGAAAATAAGGATTGTCTAAAATATAGAAACTTCGACCAATTTGTAGTGTTTTGTCCTAAGAAACTAAGAGAGATCGTTATGGACCTTAGTTCTGTTGCTTAGAAACCCCACTTGGATCAAGATTCCAGTTAGTGGAATTCAGTAAGATTAACCAATGAATGTTTTAGTATAAGAATATGATGAGGTGGTGGGACTGAGGGCCAATCACTAGAAACGCTAAATTCAAGAATTAACATTGAATGGACTTTTATGTCAATCTAATACATGATGGCGAAAATCGTACTGTGCAGAATCGCATAAGAGAGGTCAACTCTCGGACAAAGTGAGGAAGACTATTGAAGACCACCAGAGGGCTTCTGAAGACCACCGGAGACTTCCCCACGCCTGCGTAAAAGGGACATTTGCATATGCTAATGATTGATCGGACAGTTGACGATTATGTATGGCATTTCCCAGAAATCTACTGAATATGTATAACAGGCTAAAGGGGGGGTGGAAATGGATTTTCCTGCTGCGTACGCGGACCCTGACTCCGGTGGAGCGGGTGCGGCAGAACGCGTGGACCACGAGGGCCACCATCGCTCGGCTTCGTATTGCCAAAATCGTGGGAAATAACGGATCCTTATCCATTATTATATTGGATATTATATATTATAATATTATATATTATTATAATGGATCAAAATATGTCTGTGATGGTGCTCATTTATGATGCAGCCTTGATTTTGTTAATCGTTACTTTAATCGTTCTTTTAATACTTGTTTTTTGTCCTGGTAAATGCCCGTCATCTATTTACCCATGTCACCTATCGTCTTCTTCTGATCCCTCAGAACCATCCAATCGGTCTACAGCATGTTCTGGTTTTGTAAAGTTCGTTAAATTTGAGCATGTTCTGGTTTTGTAAAGTTCATTAAATTTAAGCATGATATATCTGTTAGCTGATGTTAATTAAATGTTCTCAGTTATTGGATGTTGTTGTTTAACTTAGAAACGTTAGGAAAATATCATTAAGTAGACTTGAAAATGTTATAGTTAGAAGAAGATGTTTGTAATTAGCATAACCATCATGTGATACTTTTATTTGTTTTCCATGATCATTTGAATCTTCCATACCGGTGAAGAGGGAGCCTCGGAAAACCACTTCTGCTGTATGGAATCTATATCTCCTGCGCTATTTCTTTCCTTTCTTTCTCTCTCTCCCTCTCTCTTTCCTGCCCCCGTGGAGAACCATCCCTGAGACAGTGATATAGAGCCGTGGGGGGGTGGAAGAGACCGGAAGAGACCGTGTCCGTTGTTTATCTCAACATTAAACCACCCACGGACACCAACAGAGCGACCATCGGGACCCAAAGACCGGAGGTCTCCCGTCTTCTGAGGAACCGGAATGTGGAGCGAATTCCAAGAAACTTTCACCCAACCCCTGCGCGTGCGCCCAGACCTGCGGTCAGCAAGACGGAGGAGACTGGAGACCCCTCAAGACCACCCAAGACTCCTGGAGAACCCTCAGGGATGACATTGGGCATGTGCACCACCACCCTAACCCTAACCCTAACCCTAACCCTAAATTTTGTTGAAGCCAAATGGCTCTTGGAAGAAGAAGTCTGGATCTACAACAAGGCGACCCAATAAAAGAGCAGAAACGACCAGCGTTGGATGGAATGTTCTCCCACCGGACTTGAAGATGAGTCGGACGGTCGGAACGCCACAGATCCGTGGTGGGAGCTGTTGTGACTAACTCTTCCTTTATTTTCTTTATTTCTCTCTTTCCCTTGCATTGGTGAACCTGTTGTCAGGAAAATCAAGTTACTTGACGCCGGTTTGAGTCTTAATTCTGTTCCTGAGAATCCAAGTCAAACCTCACCCCGGTCTTTGACTGGTGCGTGACTGTCACGGTAGAGACGGACACGACGAGTCATAGATCGTGCAAAACGGTGACTTTATTGTTCTAACACCCCTTTTTATCCCCTTTTTTAGAGTAGGTGTTAGTATAGGATTGGTTTGATCAGTCACTAACAATTCATGATCGGTGACTTCATTAGGACGGTTCTTCTTATCACTATCTTGGTTTTATATCGGTCTTCTCGGATCTTTCCGGACTCTCCAGGATACACTCCAAGCTGCTCAAGGTCGCGCTGTTCTCCAACCGTCAGGAATTCCGTAGACTCGTTGCATCCCCCGACAATTCCCCCTTTTTGTATTTGTGCTAAAAATATTGTCCCGGCCGCCCTCCGCAGGGCCCTTTGCTGAAAAGACAGGGCAACATTCGAAGCGCAGTTACCACCACCAGGAGAATGACCCCCACGGTCTCGAGCGGAGATATCCACCATCCAGACCATCCCCAACCCTCCAACATCTTGGTCAGCCCATCTCATTCATCGCTTTCTGTCAGCTTCCTGACTCCCTTCGTTAATTGTGGAATATGACTGAAAATGGATTCAGAATGATGGGATCGATTCATACGACACACCCCTTCCAACTCATCGCAACCGCGTCCTTGTGCTAAAAGCAAGAAATCGATTGCAGCTCTATTTTGTAGCGCAGCATGTCTAACACGACCAACATCAGTTAGAAGGCCACTTAACGCTAACGAGGTCACCTTAGATTGCTTACGAAGCCAACATCCTAATTTATTTAAAGTTCTTCAGGCATTTGCGACGCCAACTCCTGGTGCCAATACGGAGGCTGCTAAAATCCGGCCTCGATTCCAGAATTCAACATCATCTTGACAGGAACTGCTCAACCGACGAACAGACCTTTGGACTCGTCAATGTTTTCGAGTCACGTTCAGAATCATTAACATATTTGGTGTTAATAATGTGAGGTGGCCTCCATTCGGTTTAGATGGAATGCCTCCCCAGGCACGATCTCCACGGATTAAAAACACACCGGGAGGCAGCGCAAAAGGAACAACAGAAGATCGTGAAGCATTAGGTATAATTAGGTATAATTACACCGTGCAGTTGCGTCGCGATAGAGACTACGAGTCGCGTTAACATTTTGGCCTCGGCGAGCAGTATTGCCGTACGAGTAATTAAAAAACCACACAAGCATCTGTCATTACAGATCCTAATAATTCTAACTCTTGGGGTTCCTGGTGAAAGATGCGCATACGCATGATCCCGGTTGTTTGTACGACTTTTTGGAGAATTACAGAGATTTGGGATCTGCAGCGGGTTCGCCCAGGTGTCCACAGGTCGTCCTACCAAGCACGTCGAGAATGGATTTTCAGGGGTCGCGGTGGCGAGACACAAGGTGTCCTGGTGTGTCACGTTTGCTAAAGTGACCCAAACGTTTTGTTGAGGTGGTGAGACCCCCCATCCTTCCCCCCGAGGCAGGTTCCAATCCGGGCCGGACACACCGAGCAGGAACCCAGCGAGGACCAGCGTCTGTGGAAACACCAGCAGAACCCCTTCCCCAGGTTAATTGCTCACACGGTCCACTCCGCTGACCAGTAATTAAATCTCTAACGTGGACTTTGATACCTTCTGTAAATTCTGTGTTGAACAGAGAGAAGTGTTGACAAAGGGAAGAATTATCCCCATCCTGGAGAAAGTGAAGAACATCAACTGCTTTATCTAAACACGCCTCTGGTGGTTCCCCAACCATTCCCCCTTTTGGTTTTTGAAGCTGCTGCTTCAACGTGCCACGTGCGCGCTCAACCATCGCTTGTCCTGGTGGGGAATGGGGAATTCCTGTGACATGATTAAAAAATGTTTAAACTTTTCGTGAAGCATATGCTGGGCCGTTGTCTGTTTTAATTTGGCACCCCAAGCATAGAGAAAGCCTTTTGGAAATGTTGAATTACATCTTTTCCTGTTTCTCCATGATGTGCTGTTGCTACCAAAGCGTGAGAATAAGTATCAATAGAAACATGAACGTATTTTTGTCTGCCAAATTCATTGATATGAGTAACATCAGATCGCCAAGTCTGTAAAGCTCGTCTACCTCTGGGATTAGTACCAAAATACACTGGAGCGTGAATTCCTCGGCAATCGGGACAAGCAGCTCCAACAGAGCGAGCTTCAGCATGGGACAAACCAAACTGCCTTCGTCAAGCTGGAAAACCTTGATGAAAAAATTGATGTGATCATATAGCTTGTTGCTCGATGTTAGGAACAGTGGTCAGAGCCATAGCAGAAACAAGAGCATCCGCTCTGGCATTCCCTTCCGTAGAAAACCCTGGTCAAGTGGGATGACTCCGGATACGCACGATAAAATAAGGTTCTGTCCGTAGTTGAATACTTTTCCAGAGTTCTAAAAGCACATCAAATAATAATTGATTGTCTGCCATGGTCAAAGCCACTTTGTCTAGTCGAGAAACCAAATTAGCTCCATACGCTGAGTCAGTTACAATATTTACAGTATTTATTAACATTTGTAATTTACAATTTGTAATTTATATAAATGTATAAAATGTATAAAATGTATAAAATATATTAAAATGTAATTTTTATAATTTACAATGTAATTTACAATATTTACATTGCTCGCAGCTCTACCACTTGTGGAGAACCATTTTGATGTCCTACTTTGCTGTTCCAGTAATTGTTCTCCTACCAGACTACTGCTGCTTTACCCATTTTTCCAGAACCATCTGTGAAGACAGTAGGGCCTTTCACAGGTTCCAGCTGGCTGAAGTTTTTCTGACCCAATGGTGTTTCTTGAGCAAATTTCAGGAGCGGGTGCGACGGTAGAGGATACGAGATCTGGCCTTGAAAACCCGCCAGAGCCGCTTGCAGCTCGGAATTGTAATTTACCACCAAATTGGTAATTTACCACCAATTTACCTCTGCCTCTGTAATTTACCATAGGTGGTGTAATCGTAATTTTGAACAGCGAAAACAATTGTCGCTGGATCACGGCCCATTAGTTCTACACATCGTTTTCTGGCTTTTATGATGACATCAGCAATAAGTTCAAACAAGCCAGGAGCGGTTTTTCGTGGCTGGAATGACAAAAACATCCATTCTGAAATATGTCATGGGTCATCCCACTCAGAATTCCACTGCACCAAAGCACCAAATGGCCCAGTTTTGTCAATTAGTACAAAGAATTGGACCAATTGAGACAGATCGATTCCAGAAACAAATTTCTTGTCTAAACATTGTTCCACCATGTGAATTACATTGAACGCTTCCTTCTTTAATATTCTGGGTTCTGCCGGATCATTGGAATGTTTTAAGAAGTCCAATAGAGGTTGTAACTGTGAATTGGTCAGTCCGAGATAGGGCCTGATCCAGTTCAAGGATCCCATTAATTTCTGTACATCACTGAGGGTCTTAACCGCAAGGTTGAGTTTCACAGGTTGGGGCACAACCTGCGTGTTTGGAATTGTCATTCCCAAATATTTCCATGGTGCTATTATTTCTTGCACTTTTCCAGGGCCAATAACTAACCCGTATTGTTGTAGCGAATTCCTGGCCAAATTTTTCATGTCCTTCAACCGCTCCTTGTTGTCTGATGCTAACAGAATGTCATCCATATAGTGATAACGATAACTAGTGGGGAATTTTTCCCTTACAGGTGACAGAGCTTGTGCAACAAACCATCGATAAATGGTCGGTGAATTTTTCATGCCCTGCGGCAGAACATCTCTTTTTGCTGGTTCTGCATGATTGATAGAAGGCACAGAAAATGCAAATTTGTCTTTATCTCGGGAAGCTAATGGAATTGTAAAAAAACAATCCTTAAGGTCCATGACGATGATTTCCCCATCTTGAGGGATCATGGCAGGTGAAGGCATGCCCGGTTGCAGAGCCCCCATCGTGGCCATGACAGCATTGAATTGCCGCAGGTCGTGCAAAAATCGCCATTTACCTGATTTCTTTTTGATCCCAAACACCGGAGTATTCCATGGACTGTGAGATGGTTCCATGTGTCCGGCAGTCAGTTGTTCTGCTACCAATTCTTGCAGGGCCTTGATTTTTTCAATTGGTAGGGGCCACCGATCCACCCACACAGGGTTATTTGTTCACCAGGTTAAAACAAGCATGGGTTGTTTTAACACACGTGGCCCCCGTCAAAAATCCGTGGTAATTCTCACCCCCCACTGCGACAAGCGATCCCTCCCCCATAAATTGAGGGGAGCCGCTGTCACGCATGGTTTAACGACCGCTTGTTGGTCCTCAGGATTGGTGACAAGAACTGGACTGGCTGCCGTCACATATGGTTTAACAACTGCTTGTTGGTCCTCAGGATTGGTGACCAGAACTGGACTGGCTGCCGTCTCAGCTCGTGTGGATCCTCCCAGCCCCACTCCTCCCATCCCAGCCTCCTCTGTCGGCCAGGTCGATGGCCACAGATCGTCAGCGATAATAGTCATGTCGGCGATAATAGTCACGTCGGCTCCGGTGTCCAGGAGCCCCGCAAGCCTTACTGTCGTCGGCGATCTTCCGTGATTCGTCAGATGTGGTCGGGATGACGAGACAGTCTGAGACCGGCAGAACCGAGGGGGTCCCGCAGAGCCGAAGCCTCCATCGCATCGCCGTCGCTGTTCTGCTTTGGAAATAGAACTCGAAAAAGGAACGAGTTGAGCAATATGACAACCCCTTTATACCAATAACCGCAATATAATATTGTGCAATATATTGCACAATATATACAACATAACAATCCCTTTAGGGATTGTTACTGGTGGGTAGGGGGTCGAAACCATCGCGCCAATTTGACCTGTAAAATCAGCATCGATAACTCCCACGTGTACAATTATTCCATTTAACGTGCTAAATGATCTTCCCAATAGCGACACGCTCAGTCCTCGTCCGATAGGACCCCTTGCATTAAGAAGGACCTTAACGATGTCGTTAGTGACTCGAGTGACTGTGTCGGCGGTGGAGACATCCAGCCCTGCTGAGCCAGCTGTTATAAGCGGCGACGAACCATCGTACGCCAGCCCATGGATAATCCAATCAAAGTTAATTAAAGCAAGCAACAAACAGGCAAAACAGTGCTGGGCGGTCGGGGAGTCTCCGCTCTACCAACAGCGCGCGCCCCCCCCCCCCCCCCCCAGAGTTTTATAGTTTTTTATAGTTTTATAGTTTTATAATAACTTTTATAATAACTTTTTAATGACTTTTTAATAATAACTTTTAGAATAACTTTTTAATAACTTTTTATAATAACTTTTTATAATTTTTTTTTAATAATAACTAAGTTTTATAATGACTTTTTATAGTTTTTTTGTTCCCAGGTTACAGTCTAGGGTCCGGGCTCACGTGGGCTTGTTTAGTCTGTCCTGCGATTGCACGCCCTGTTGCTGGGGGAGTCGTGGGATGAAGGCTGCCGTCTTCCTCCGTGTTTTTTGTTTGTCACCTGGAGCATGCCCACCTTAATTAAAATCCCTCCTTATTAGGCATGGAAAGCCAACACATCTTGTTCACTTCCCCAGACATTGTAGTTACGATGTTTCCAATCTGCCTGCAAGGGCGAACACTGCCCTGCAGAAACGAACACATGATGCAAGGCTTACAGAACTGGTGTGATCAACAAACATATAAAATAAATTTATCACAGATGGAATGGCAATTTATGGTCATGGTTACCTGGAGCAGCATGGGTAAAACAGCTTCTGTTATGTGCATTTGTCACTTTGATGTTTGTGCCATGTGCTATTCCTTGTTTTATTCAATTAATGCAACACGTGGTATCGAGTATGCAATTTGTACCTGTTGCTTCGGTGCAAAACAGATTCGTGTGGTTGGCCAATCAAAGCGCACGACTGTATCACTTTTTTAGGAACATGTGCTCTGGGCTGGGGCATGGAACTGCATTGGAACCTCGCATTCAGGTTGGTCAGACCACGATCGCTAGCTCTGTAGTTAACCAAAATGTACATTTTTCTCATAGTTAACTTAGCGACAGTTGCTTTGTTAGTCATTACTATATGTATGTCTTGGTTTTGTAAGTGTCCCGGGTGGTTTTGGGATTTTGTGGCTGTCGTTTTGTTGGTTTTTGCCACATTTTTCCTTGTGGTATGTATGTGTTGGTTTCGTAAGGGTCCGCGTCAACCGTCTTGTAATTGTACTTGTTCATATGGACAACGACCTTCTCCTCCTCCCCATTCCGAAAGACCAGGAACACCATCCTTAGGCTCGGACGAGGTCACCTTTCAGTAGGCATTGTTATCATTGTTTTCTTATTAAGTGTTTAGGTAAAATAGTGGTTAGGTGTTGTTATATAAGGTTACTGTTTAGTTGTTATTAAGTGTTTAGGTAAAATAGTGGTTGGGTGTTGCTATATAAGGTTACTGTTTAGTTGTTAAATATGGAAATTTGTAGGAAAAGCCTCTAGGCCCAAAATAAGGAACAGTTTTCCCGCCGCGCATGCGGACTTCAACACCGGCAAACTGCGTGGACGGAGACCATTTTGTAGCGTACGCCAGCAAAATGACGGAGTATGACTACGTGTTCGCGCTGATTCCCATTTATTACATAGCCTTTGAGTTAATAGCGGTTATCTTAATTGTTCTTTTAATACTTCTTTTTTGTCCTTGTCGCTGTTCACCATGCGAATGACCATTATGTTTCTTTTATTGATTTTTTGTGACCCTGAGATATGTTTTAGCATTGTAGAGTCACTTGAATTTATAATAGTTAATTGTCACGGTATGTTAAGTAGATGATGCGTTAATAGCGGTTTAGCCATTGGATAAGATAATTGTTAAATGTGTTTTAATGTTATAGAGTTAGCTAAGTTTAGAATAAAAGTTGATGTTAAGTAGATGTTGCTAGTTATTGGATATTGTTGTTTAACCTGTTTAGAAATGTTATAAGATAATTGTTATGATATTGTTGATCGTTTATATTGTTGCCGAATGTAGAAGTATTGTAGTAGTCTCAAAAAGCCAAATCATTTTATTTTGTTGTTTTACCATGGAAATTTATTAACTTGGTTATGTCGTTGTAGCATGTACCTCTTCCCTCTTTCTCTCTCTATACCTTTACTTTCTACGCCACCACGAGGGCAGCAATGTCGAGCCACGGGGTGGATGTAAGAGACTGCGTTGGAACTGCTGACTCGACATCGCTGACATCGTTACCAGGGAGTGCGCACAGGCTGTCCCCGAAGAAAGCCACCGCATCCGCAACAGCCGAGCTGTGCCTGCCCACCAACATGAGGTGAGAAACCACCACGAGCACCTGGGCATGCGCCCATGGAAGAACAAGGGGTGGCACGCGGAATAATGAGTTTGTAGAAATCGTGGACTTTTCCGAGAAACCGTGGGGACTGGGATGGTAAAAAAAGGACGGCGTACTCCCCTCCCTCCTGGCGCACGCAACGAGTGACCTGGACATTGGGAGACCACTGAAGGAGGTGAAGGAGATGAAGAAGGAGAGAAGGAGATGAGCTGAGGAACCCGACCCCCCGTCACTGGTGTCGGAGGCGACTCGGCGGGACGTTGTTGGCTTCGTGGTGGTAACGAGTCTTGCTACCTCTTCTCCGTTCTCTTGCTTAGGTCTGCCTCTTCTCTTTCTTCCTCACTTCGTTTCTATCGCAGTTATTGGTTGTTATAGGAAATAAACGTTGGAAGGTTGTACAGCACTCGACCTCGTTTGTGTCTTCATCTCACTCTCGGGATCATTTAACAACCCTCCCCAATATTGGGTCGGGACAGGCGCATAATGACGATCGTCCCCAAGTTATTACTAAACAGGTTCCATTTACTGAGTTTTAGCAAAATTAAGGAAGGATTTTGCACGGACTCCAAAGCGATCAGAAACAGAATAGGTTTGGAGAGTCTCATCGTCAGGAGGAGATGGAATCTTGTTGTCAGAGAAGGAATCAGAAGGATCCCGGGGTGTTTTTATATCCTTAATTTATATCCTTATATCACCTTATATAATGCCTATGTCAATAATGCATCATGTTAGTCATGTAAGTTGCACCTCTCTGTGTTACAGCGTGTTGCAGGTAGGAAAGTCAGTTTATTACACCTAATCAAACAATTACAACACAGTTCCCAGGCAGGCAGCTGATGAAAGATTGGAATAATAAATTGAAACTTCCAAGCCAAAAATTGCAGATAAAAAAGCCAATTGCAAAGAAAGGCTGTTGGCTAAAATTAGGCCAGCCAAGATTCATTTCAGGGAGTCACATATAAGAAGTTTGGAAGCTGTTTCCACTGCGACATCTAAAGATAATCCTTTGTGCCTTATAAAAGCTTGTAAGAGAAATGCTTTTTATATATTTAAAAATGAAAAAAAAAAAGTTCCTCTTCAGGAACGGTTTTGTTTCACCCAAGTTAACTAAACATTGGTGCTACTTTAAATCTATACCATGATATGTATTTATATCCTTATTTTATATAAGGATACATGTTACAGGTGTGCTTCTAATTACCAGTAATTATCAGGCCTCATGGTCGTTGACACCAAGGGCAGCAGATTGGGCCGGGGGGCTGAACCTTTTGGAGAGGGGAGACCCCCTCGCTAGAATAGGTAGAAATGGGTAGAAAATGGGCAAAAGGTGGCTCGTTGGCAGATGATGGATGATTGGGAGCTGAAATCTCACCAGGGTTCTCCAAGGATGATGCCTGTGGATCCAGAATGGATGACTTCTCCAATCCAAGGACTTCCAAATTCTCTAAAACCCATTGGGATCAAACTCCAGGGGAAGATCCCAAATAGCAGACAGTGTTCCAGCTGCTCTAGAGGGAGGAACGACCCCCAGTCGCTGGAGAAAAGTGTGGACGTGGGGGGAAGCAGCCCAAGAGCTCATTAACTTTGGGAGGAAATAGGGTCCCGTGGGTGGATCCTGGCCAAGACCTGAAAGCCCTACGAGCCACGGAAGAAGGCGAGGGGTGGTCAGCGCCGGTCAAGAGAAAAAAGAAAAAAAAAAAGAAAAAAAAGAAAAAAAAAGAAAAACAAAAAGAAAAAAAAAATCGGTCTGATTGACTGATGCTGGGAGAGGGAAGTCCCAAAGCCGCCAGGAATGGTGGCAACTGGGGCTCCAGAGAGGTGTTCCCCAAGATCCAACGGATGGGCTTCCAACCCAGAAGTTGGAGAAACTTGTCCAAAAATGGCAAAAAGTCAATTTGGAACCAGCCCCTAGTGCCCTACTATGGATAGACCTCGGGGAAGAAGCTGAGGAAGAAACAAAGGCGATGGGAAACCAGATCCTCCGTTCCCCAAAGGTGAGGGGGGAAATGGAGGATGGATGTTGATAAGAAATGGAGGATGGATGTTGATGAGAAATGGAGGATGGATGTTGATAAGAAATGGAGGATGGATGTTGATAAGACAACTCACCTTCCATTGGAGAGGGGATTTACCGATTCCTGGGGCTGTAGGGCCAGAGAAAAAAACAGTTTTAATTGATATGGGGGCACAAATCCCCACACTGAGGTGGACTGAGGCAGAGCAACGTGGAATTTCGACCTTTTGTCTGAAAACCAAATTAACTGAAATGCTTTGGGGGAAACCCAATCGGTCCCCATGGGAACAGGGACGCCTTTGGGATGCAGTTCCCCAGGTCAACGATTGTTGGGGAAGAAATGGAGAAATGCATTTTGTCCTAAACCCCTGACTTTCACCCCAGACTCTCAGTGGTCCCGGAGAACCAGCTTTTTCTCCTGGACAGCCAGTCCTGGTAGAACCACCAACCATCGGAGCCGTTCCTTCTGTGCTCGCCAAACACCTAAAGAAATCTGCTTGGAAAGCAAAAGATGGAAAAGAACATCAAATCCACACCGGGTGGATTATTCCATCCTTCTCATAACCATCTGCTTCTGGTTCCTTGGAGCGACCCAAATCTGTTTTTTTTATTTTTTCCAGGTGAAATCTTGGAAGTCTGCCTGCAGGAATCCATGAAGCTGCAGATGGTTTGGTTGGCGATTCCTTCGTTAATATTTATGGGGTGTCGTTACAGAACCAAATCCCAGAGGTGTTCCAGCTCGGATTTACTCTTCCGGAGAAAAGTTCGTTAGAACTCCAGGAACATTGGATAAACCGCAGGTTTATAATTAATCATTTCATCCCGATTTGGGCCATTTAATCTCGATTTAATCCCGATTTAAATGGACCAGGGAGGACCCCGAGGGCTCCTCCTGCCTCCCCCGGGGAAGCCCCGCCCACTCTCAGCCCCGCCCACCAGATGCCAGGACCCACCCCCTCACCCCAACACCACCCCAGCTCCACCTCCCACCCCGACCCTGACCCCGCCCAAGCCCCGCCTCCTTTTCCCAGGCAGCCACGCCCCCTTGGCCCACGCAGCCCCGCTTACCCCCTTGGAAACAGAGGGAACCTCTGCTAGGTGCGGCCCCGCCTCCCCGCCCCCTCCCTCCAGAGGCCCCACCCCCTCTGCCAGCAGACCCTACCTCCTGCCAGCAGGCCCCGCCCCTTCCCCAAGCCCCGCCCACCACCTTCACACCACTGTAGCAGCGTTCCCCAGCAGATACCCCCCCAGGTCCCCCTGCCCCTCACCCCCAGGCCCCGCCCACTCCCCCACGGACCCCGCCCATTCCCCCTCAAGCCCCGCCCACCTCATTAGGCTTAGCCCTAAAAGGGGGTGAGTGAGGCCCTTTGGGAGATGGAAGGGGGGTGTGTGTGCCTTTAAAAAGGGACGGGGGAAAGGCCCAGGGGGTGGGGCTACGCCTGGGGGTGGGGCCACGCCCTGGAGGTGGAGCTAAGGCTAAGGCACGGGGTTTGGTCTGGAAGGGGCGGGGCTAAGTCCTAAAAAGGGAGGGGAGAGGCCCTTCGGGAGAGGAGGGGGGTGTATGCTTTTAAAAAGGGACAGGGGGTTGCCGAAGGGGCGGGGCTACGCCTAAGGGGTGGGGCTACACCTTGGGGTGGGGCTACACCTCAGGGGTTGGGCTACACCCAAGGGGCAGGGCTACACCCAAGGGGCGGGGCTAAGGACGCCCCCCGAGGGAAGAAGATTGGGGCAGGGGGAGCTGGAGGGGGCAGAGCTACATGCAGGGGGTGGGGTCAGGCCTCAGGGGCGGGGCTAAGAGCACCCTGGTCTCAAATGGGGAGGGGGCGGGTCTTCCCGGCCGAGGAGGTGGAGCCAAGGTGAAGGGGTGTGTTCTGGTATGGGGGCGTGGCTTCCTCTTGACAGGGGGCGGGGCTAAACGCTCTTGCAGAGGGGAGGACTCAGCATCCCGGGGGCAGGTCTTCCCAGCCCAGAAGGTGGAGCCAAGGCGGGGGTGTGTCCTTCTGGCTGGGGGGCTGGGCTTATCCCATCAGGGGGTGGGGCTAAATGACCCAAACTTGCCAGGGGAAGGACTCAGCGTCCCGGGGGCGGGTCTTCCCGTGCCAGGGGGCGGAGCCCGAGTGGCAGTGGGCATGCCCACCATCAGCCCCCCCCACAACCCCCCCCTCCAGCCGATCCGACGGGAGCTGCCGCCGTTGACGATTCGGACGGGATCAGGACCCCCCCTGGAGGAGGAGGTAAAAAATTTGGGTGTTTTTCTGCCCCATAGATCTATAGGGCGGGGGTGGGGGGAGGGGGATCCAGCCCCCCACCAAGACATCGCGGTCGTTCCTCTCTTCCGGACATTCCCCGGAAGGTTTTCACCCCCCCCGAATTATCACCCCCGCGTCGGAATCCGGCGGTCGTGCGGCGGATCCGATCGTTTCCCTGCCCCATAGAGGTGGGTCCGAGGGGGGGGTCCGGCCTCTCCCCACCCCAAAACAACGAGATTCGCCCCCAAATCCCCGCCCCACGGCGAGATCCGACCTTCTTCGCGCCCCCCGACACCAAAATCCCCCCAACCGCCCCCAAATCCGGGTTCCCACCCGGCTGGGATGAGCCCTCCGGCTTCGGGATCCGACCCGACCCCAAATCCTGGGGGGCTGCCGGGACTCAGGTGGGAACGGGGGGGACGGTGGGAAGGCGGGAGGGTGATTCCCTGGACTGGAAAATTAATTAAATAGCATTAATTTAATTAATTTAAGTAATTAAATAAATGCTGCGGTTGAATCCCCCTTGGGGAAAGCCCGTAGGCTTCAATGAAGACCCAGCCAATGAATTAAGCCAATAATTAATTAAGCCAATAAATGAAGACCCAGCCAATTAATTAAGCCAATAATTAATTAAGCCAATAAATGAAGCCCAGATCTGTTCCCTCTCCAAGGGATTTATTTCAGGTTAACCTTTTAGGGTTAGGGTTAACCTTTAGTTAGGGTTAGGTTAAGTTTATTAAGTTTATTAAGTTAATTAAGTGAGGTTAAGTTTATTTAAGGGATTTCACCTTCTGCAAACGGCAGCTGGAAGACAAAAAGAATTAATCAATGAATGAATTAATCGATTAATTAATTAATTAATCATTAAGATGAGATGAATTAATTCATTAAGATGTTGGGTGCCTAAGGGGAGTTTGCAGGGGCTACGGAGACGTGAGGGGCTTTGGGGCTGTTTCCCTGGAGTTTCTGGGAAAACCATCAGGGATGGATCAACCCGTCCATCCATGTCCGGATTCTCTTCTGGGGGGAGAATCCTGTTCCTTCTCTGCGGCGCTGAGCCCTTGGGGGTTCTGGCGGAGCGGGCGGTGCGGGGAGGACGGCGATTCCTCTCTCCTCACATGCTGTGGGAGGAGAAAGGTAAAAAAAAAACCCAACAAATATTTAAAAAAACATAACTCTGAGTCCTACTGGGCGGCTCGGAAGGCTGGAAATCCTCCCTTAGGCAGAAATGCCTAATTTTGGTTATTTATAGTTATTGTAGTTATTTGTGGTTATTGTGGTTATTGTGGTGATTTATGGTTATTGGGGTTATTGTGGTGATTTATGCTTTTTGTGGTTATCGTGGTGATTTATAGTTATTGTGGTTATTGTGGTGATTTATGGTTATTGTGGTGATTTATGGTTATTGTGGTGATTTATGGTTATTGTGGTGATTTATAGTTATTGGGGTTATTTTGGTGATTTATAGTTATTGGGGTTATTTTGGTGATTTATAGTTATTGGGGTTATTTTGGTGATTTATAGTTATTGGGGTTATTTTGG